>NW_007578681.1:135460-159486 GCF_000690725.1 Stegastes partitus
GTGTAATTTTACAGTCAAATGTTCAAAACTGTAAAAACTGTTACTTATATTGTCATAAAACTATAATAATTTGATAAATAATTATTTTTGTTGCTTTAAATAAAGTTAAAATAGTTTAACTGTGTAGTGAAATGTTGTGATATAGAGCAACATTTGTAAAATGCTGATATTTGATTGTGTTTGACTGTAAATTAATGCATTTTTCTGTGATTTTACCAGTTTTTTATCTGTAATTTAACAAAACAGGGAAAATCTGTAAAATAACAGTAATTTGTTTAAAGAACACACATTAAACATGATTTTTTTCATACTGTGTTTAAGCACTTCTAGCAAAAAAAGCAGAGAAAAGTGTTCAGGTCAGTCTGCCACCAAATGTTTTATTAACACGAAAGAAAAGTTCAGTTTCATATCTGCACAACGGAGTCGAGTGTTTGCAGCTATTTGTGCTTCACCATCAGGCTGTCCTGACATGTGCTCTGAGCAGAGTGTCCCTCTTACATAACCACGACAACAACAACAACGAACAGCTGATCACCAACAACACCATCATCATCACCAGCCATGTTGCAACCCAGTCTGCTCCCAGTGGGACGGCGAGACGCCGGACAGCCCGCACAAGATCAGGATCAGTGGATCGGAGCCACACGAACGCATCCGACGGGCCACGTGCAGGAACCAGAGCGGCCCTGGAGGACATCTTTATATTATAAAAGAGAGAGCTGCTCCTGGGCCAAGGTTTCTGCTCAGCAAGTTCTGGAAATCGTGCAGCGGTTTTGCTAAAACTCATGCAGATTCTTTTATTCTTTGTGTAATTTTAGCATCACTGGAAACTTCAGCTCCACTGAAAGCAACATGTGACAAAGCGCTCGGGGCTGGGACTTTATTTCAACCTTACACCACAAGACAACAACTTCCACATACATGCACAACACATTTCCAAATCTCTGCTCGCCTGAAGGTCAACTCCGACCGGTTTAAAGGTTCAACGTGCTTTTTTTCTTTGTTCCCCCTGAATAATTTGAAGCCAGATGCAGACTTTAAAATGACACAAACACTTAGTTATTTATTCGGCGCTGCTACAGGTCGTGTGATCGAACAGACTGAGTGCTGATAATCACAGGACAAAAATATCAAGAGGCCCCGCTCAGAAAGAACATCTGAACCCTGAAGGTCTGCAGCAGACGAACAATGAACAGGCTCAAGGTCTGAGGAACACAAACACATCTGTAAATCTGGAAGCCTGATAAAGGATTTTTAAACCAGAGGAAAAAAACAGGAAGGACTGAAGCTGGAGGGAGAAAAAGAGGAACTTGGAGCAGCAGCAGCAGATTCTTTGAGGAGACAGCAAAGCGACTGCTGCCCCCTGCCTGGAGCCCAGCATCACCGCAAGATGTTCACAATCAGTCAGTCATGTTCCCGTCGTCTCTCTCGCTCTCGTCGCCTCCCCCGTTCATGGCCTCCACTCGGGCCAGCAGCAGCGGCAGGTTGACGCCCAGGCCCAGCGTGTCCTCGTCAGAATCGTCGCACGGAGGGTAGAAGCGCCTCGCCTTGGCCAAGAAGTCCTCGGCGATGTCGAGGTACAGGAGGCGATCCTGTGGAGAGGAGGGAGGAGAGAGTCAGGACGTGGAAGGAAAAACACTTTCTGTCAGTCTATAACGAGCAAAGCAGGAGAATGAAAACAACTCTTTGAAGGAAAATATATATATATTTTGGATTTCATATTTTAAGTTTAGTTGGTAGATGCAGAAAGAATGGAAATGATGAAGTACAGCAAGCCTGAACGGAGAGGTGGAGGTATGCAGGTGGAAAAGGGATGGCACTGTAAAGGAAATTCAGTAAAAAAAATAAAAATAATTAAAAATATATATATAAAAACTAGGAGCAAGGGTGTTAGAGTTCTGTTTTGTTCAAAAACTGTTTAAAAAAAAAAAATTAAAATACCAGCAAATATCTGTAAAATAATGCAAAACGCTGTCATTTTGAGGTCACACATTACAAATAAACAAAAATAAAATAAAAATAAAATACAGATTTCTAGTGCTGACATGATGTAGTTATAGTGAGTAAATCCATACTTTTAATTTTTGTTTTTTAATATACTTTTTTCTTCAAATAAATATCTGCAGAATGGTGTTTTTTTTTTCTGAAATAAATACATATACATATTTTTATTTTCATTTATTTAACTGTGTAATTTAAAAGAACAAACTACTATTTCTTTTTGAAAACAGATTTCTGGACAACATTTGGTCTGTTTAACATGTAAATTAATGTATTTTTGTGAGAATTTACGAGATATTATCTGTCATCTGTGGTTCAAATCACTTGTTCCAAAATAAATTATGGTTAAACTTTTTTTTTTTTTACATTACACTCACAATCCGTGCAGCAGATTTTCTTTGCTGTAAATTTTTTCCTATTTCACCGAATCCTCCAATCCCTGAGATTTATTTTAAGACACCCAGTTTGGAACCACTGGACTATAAAAGTCCCTCAACCTGCTGATGATTCATCCTGAGTTCAGGGATAATATCATTGTGGAGGCAGAACTCAGGCGAGTGAACGCAGCGTTTGGAAGTGGAGTGAACCAGCTGTGGTCATCTGTCATGATACAGTTTGTACTGGCCAAATTTGTCACTTGCAACTTTAAGCCTGTAAAATCTGCTTCAGGGGGCGTCTGTTTACAACTGCTGGCCACAGCATGAACTGTTTATTTTAGGGTTTGGTTCAAAGTTCAGGGCTGCTGCATTTGACCCCGACTGTCCCTCCTCCTCCGGCCTCCTCACCAGGATGAACAGATATCTCTCCGGCGGCGGCTCTCTGCTGCTGAAGATGGACGTCTCGGTGTGCAGCGTGTGCAGCAGCGAACGTGCCGCCGGGGCGTTACGCATCCGGTCATGTGAGGCGCCGGCGGACACGTTGAGCAGGGAGTCTGCCTCGGCCATGAAACCTGGAAGAGAAAGCCAACGAGCTCAGTGCTGGAACTCTACAAGCGGTCAGGTTCCTCATCCGTCCAGCCTCACCTAAGTTCTCCAGGATGGTCTTCCATTTGTCTCGAACTTCTCGTCTTGTGTCTCTCATGGCCTCGATGTCGACGCTCAGACGACGGTAGCCCTGAGTTAGAAAAGGAGAGCAGCATTAGTCCTCTGAACCACATGTATGGAAACAGAACAACCATGAAGAAGGAGAGAGAATACATTCTGTGTAGTAATGCCATAAATCATTAAAAAGAAGGAATAAAACTGAGTTGCATTTATTTGCATTACAAATATTAAAAAAACTGGAATCAATAATCATCATTATTATTGTTATTATTATTTTATTTTCCAAGTTTCTACTGTTTTTTTTTCAATACTGGATTTAAAAAAGAAAAGAAAAGGTGAAGGGGCAAATACTATAACTATTTGACAAACTTACTTAAGTCTCTAAACTTCTCTGTCATGTGACATTAATGTGTCACAAAAAGCTTCACAGCTGCACCAAAAACAGCAGAATTCCTTCATTTTTTTTGCAGAAAAATCTAAAAAAAAACCCTCAAACTGTTTAGTCAAAGTGACAAAAAGACAGATATTTTACTGCTTATATATTTACTTTACATATATGCTGTTTTTCATACCACTCTGCTCATCAGCTCTTTCACCGTGCTGAATGTATCTTCCAACAACTTCCTCCTCTCTATGCTGTTTGTGAGCCATGCTGCATTTATCTATACGTTTTATTTTCCTCTCCATCTCTCTCCTCTTTGCTTTCTGGAAACACTGCCTGCAGCTCAACCAATAAAATCCCTCGATTTGTTGTCACGTGACTGTTGGTCACAGCCGAGTCATGAATGGCTTCCCAGTTGCACCAAAACATGTAGAATTTTTTTTATTTTACAGAATTTGGCTAGCATTAACGCTTTATTTTTGGCAAATTATTAAATTAGATATATTGAATAAAGTGATGAATTATCACCATTTTGAGCTTTGAGTTGGTTAATTTGAGCAGCACGTCACACATGATTTGTACAAGGAGCTTCAGAAAGTTGAAAAGCAGATGAATATTTCAGTTTTTACAGTTTGTCACTCTCATAAATGGTGTCATTTTGGTTTTAAAGAAAGGTTTTGGGGGTTGAGACGGTTCAAATCAATATTCTATTCATTCCTAAGACTTCTGGTCCACTGTGTTCTAACTGAACAATCTGACCAATGATGACTATCTTTCGTACTTATATAACACTGCACCCTGTCTGTAATAACATTTCATCACTTTGGATCAGTTGGTGTCACTTGGCACCGCTGTAACCGGTTTCTGCCTTCAACGTTATCCAAATCCTGAGCCTGAGCCTCCCTCTCATACCGAGGATCCCATGCGGGTCTTGTTCCTGGCCTGCAGCAGCTGGTAGAGCGTCCGGTCGTCCTCCCTCTCCGAGTGGCTGGGGTCTCCTGGCTCGCTCCACAGGTTGGTCTCCTCATCTCGACGCTTCTGGACCTCACGGTTAAAATACTCCAGCGGGTCCTGACTGCGTGGACGGACAACAAACAAAAGTTACACAAGACAAGACAACAACCTGCTAAGGTTATATTCTCTCTCATGCACTAAAAGCCAAACAGCTATGTGGTTTCATCTTACGGTACTAATGGCTGCTTCTCATCCTCATCATCTTCGTCACCGACGCAGCAGCAGCAGCAGAACTGCAGGCAGAACTTCCTAAAGCCTGAACCCATTTATTAAGAACAGAGTCAGCTGGTGTTCACAACGTTAGATAATCCAGAGGGGAGGTGTGTTCAGGTTCTTCTTCTTCTTCAACAATGGGGTTCCAGCGATGAATTTGCTTGCAGAATGACCTCTGTGGACGCCCTCACAAGCTCGTTTTTTGAGAAATAAAACCTGATTCACAGCTTATAAGAGCAACAAGTCAAATAAAAGTTCCCTAATAAAAGATCCCTAAGCTCTACCTAACCTTCAGCTTCCCATCTTCCAGGATCTCGTCGCGGCTCCACGTCCAGCAGAGGTTCGTCCTCCAGGGCCCGTCCGGGTAGAGAAGCTCAGGCAGACGCGAGCCCAAGAACTGGAGCTTCTCATCAGCCTTACGTGGAGGACAATGAGAGCAGTGAGCCCGACGCTTTCTCATCGATTAAAACCTCACATTCACACGCCCATCGCCTCAGAAGACAGTCACAGCACAATCATGTGAGCTGCTCCGTCCCTTGTTTTAAGTATTGTGTTTTGCCCCGAGGACAGCACATCCCCTCTGAAACAGCAAGTCTACCCGCACACTCTGTATCCAATCTACCATGGCTGTATTGATTTAAGGATTACTCAGTTTCATTGTGCGGTTATTGTGGTTGCTTAATGGTGAATCTGCATCTAAGTGAATATTTCTTTTTGAAGAATTCGAGTTTGAGAGAAAACTTTGCTGAAGCACTGTGAAGATTGCGAAGCTATGGGATGACGTGGACTTAGCCTCCAGCCGCTAATCTTAACTCTAGAGAGTTCAGTTGTAGCTTTATTTGTTGCAGCAGTATGGCCGTCATGCATGTGACAAAGGCTGGAGTCACGGGGTGTTATTGTTCGTCACATAAACACTCCC
The DNA here is from genome assembly GCF_000690725.1 of Stegastes partitus. Lineage (NCBI taxonomy): Eukaryota > Metazoa > Chordata > Actinopteri > Pomacentridae > Stegastes > Stegastes partitus. The sequence goes on from NW_007578681.1 coordinate 141,033, forward strand.
ATGATTCAATGCGGGAAATATACGGGTATAAAAACTACTGGGTTCTTAATTAGGAGTCGTTTAGGGTGGCCGAGTCAGAGGAGGAGAAAAGAACTATTTAAAACAAAAAAGGCAGCGAGGACACGACTGCGCAGGATCAGAGAAATGCTAAGTGACGACAGACTGCTCATCTCTCAGCACGTTATTTCTAAGCTGAACTAAAGAGTATTTCCACACATGAACAACCAAAAAACAAACTTTACAAAAACTATATTGAAACTTGAGGCCCCAAAGTACAAACTCAAAGCAACAAATGTAAATACACCTGTGATCACTGATTAGAAAACCTGGGATCACTGAAACAAAGTCGAGCACACCTTCCGATTACAAATGCATAAACATGGTTCTATAATGAATTGTAAACAGCAGAACTTTCTTGGACCTATGGGTTGTGTCTGAGTATTTATCTTATTGCTATTTTATTATTTACATCACCTTTTAGCTGTTTTTTTTTCTTAGACTGTGACCATATTAGCTGCTACAAAGATGATACCAAATGAAATTTCGTTGCATTTTTTGTATAACGACAAAGCTTCTATTTCTTCTTCATGGCTTCACACGGACAAGAACTGCCCTAGGAACTGGAAAAGAATCCAGAAAATCAACTAAAAATCAGTAGAAACACAGTTGCAGCAGTAATCAGGAGGCATAGAAGGAGCCGTAGTACCACCAATCAGAGCTGCAGTGGTCGGTCTCCTAAAATGGCTCCACAGACAGACAGAGAACTACTTTTACAATCTAGCTGTGAAAAACAGACAGCGGCTGCTTCAGACTTGGCAAAGGGGTTATCAATGGAAATCAGAGTTTCTGTGAAGCTCAGATGGCATGGAGGACAGTCTATAATGTCAATATCTATGGATGGTGTTGAAGGAAAACCTGCCCCGTTTGGTGTAAATATGCAAGATGAAAATTTGCTAAAGAGCATGAGAAGAAGCCTGATGAATATTGGGTACACATTCTTTGGTCAGATGAAGATACACTTGTTGGGCTCAGATGGAGTCCAGCGTGTTTGGTGTGAACCTGACCAGGACTACCACAGTGAACGCATAGTCCTGATGGTGAAGCACGGAGGTGGCAGTATCATGATATGGGGCTGCATGAGTGTAAAAGTTGTTGGTGAGATGACATTTATAGATACAAGATGAATGTCTGTGGATAAAAAAAAAAAAAAACTAGCTGATGAGATGCTTAACCCTAGAACACTAACGCTAAAATTAGTAACACCATCACTAACGCCGGGTATATTTTACCCGATATAATATTCCGGATAAATCATCAATTTATGTAAAAGAACAACACTGTATGCCAAATTTTAGTACTCTTCTTTAATCTCCCAATATACAATATCACATAAATTTTTTTTAAAAAAGGTACCATGGGGGACCCAATAAAAAGGCGGCAAAATTATTGAAAAATCAGGAAATCCTTCACGAGAAATTTCCAAACAAAAAAAATAATGGAGCTGGGAACTTGTTCTTTGTTCCAGCCATTCCTGGGACATGTGAGCCTTGTCTAGTGAAGGCACCGTCTTCCTGCATCACTGACAACTGTGGCAGAGATTGACAAAAAATGGCATTTTTTGACTATATGAATTTCCTTAGAAAGACTCCATACCAGAACCAAACTGTGCCTTCACTAGACAAGGCTCACATGTCCCGGTCCTACAGTTTGCCATACAGTGTTGTACTTTTACATAAATTGATGAAAACTATATTTTATCCAGAGTATTATATCAGGTACAATATACCCGACGTTAGTGATGGTGTTACCAATTTTAACCTATTTCCTTCTCAGTCAGGTATTTCACCGATTTTCTGGACATTTCTTTTTTTTTTTCCTCTCTCTGAGTGCTACAACTTCACTTGGAGCTAGGTAGCTAAAAGCTTAGCTGTAGTAGAAAAAAAGAAATCTGCGTAGCTAATGATTGCAGATGTAAATTAACAATAGCTACATGTTACTCACTTGTTAGCATGCCAGAGTAACTAAGCCTGTGACAGGATGACAGCTGTGGATGAATGGGCCAGAGGATGTTGCCGGCCTGAATGTTGTTTCCCTTGAAAAGTGCAAAGAGTGCCTGATTTCAACACACAAACACTAACATTGGGTAAATGCCACCCATAAAATACGTTACCCTCTGTCACTAACGACAGGTGAAAATCACCCAAACGCATGCCTCTTGAATAAACCATAGATGGGAGGTGGGAAACAAACACACCATTAATGACATCACTGAGCAGCTTGAAGCTAAACAAGGACCCATGCAACTCAGACAGCAGCAACACAATGAAAATCACATGACAAAAATCGTGCGGGGGAAAGTCACCCGACGTTAGTGTGCTAGGGTTAAAGAGGAGGAATGTTCCAGCATGAGAACCATCCAAAGCATAAAATCACACAAGAAGAAGAAAGTGAAAGCTACGACCTGGACAAGTAACGACTTCTGTTGAGCTCCTACTGAGGGGCCTGTATCTTCTAATACAGTGAATCTATACTGTTATTTTTAGATAACAGCAAACACCTACTGCTCAGTTAAGTAAGAACAACTGAGAGATTATGCAAATGTAAATCATTTGACATTAAGCAATATTCCTGTGAGATTGAAAATAATAAAAATATATCTGTGACACTGTCATGACTTCAAATGTTTTATTAGACATAAGACACTGGTTAAGACTCAGTAAAAACTGTTGGTCAGTGGTGAATGGCTATAAATTAACGTGTGAAGAATGATATACAGACATTCAAAAACTACTAAAGAAAACAGTAACTCAAGAACTCTAAGCAGGCTTCTTCTTCGTGTAGTCCGTCTTTGTTTGACGGTATTAAGCAGAGATATAACAGCATGTAATAAAGCAAAAGGCAGACACGTTAATGCGATAAAGGCACCAAATTGTTGATATTTCGTTCGACATTCCTTCTGTACAGTGAGTAGCTAAAATCGATCCTGTAGACGTTCTGTTAATCTGGGTGTTTTGAAGAACTTCGGTAAAACTCTCAAGGCCGTGTGGATGTCACAGCGACGCCCTTCAATATGGTTCTTTAAAGTATGAAACAAGTTCTTTTGTGCCTCAATACTGAAACGCACAAGGAAGACCGACTGTCCACAGTAATTTGAACCAAAGCTCCGTTCTGAACCGCTCTTATGAACCATGATTTTCTGACGTACATTGCACCGATATGCAGAGTCTGATACAAAACTCAGCCTGGAGGCAAGATTAAAAGCTATGAAATGCTCCATAACGTAAGAAATGAAACCTCATTCAGTGGGGCCTGAATAGAGTCCTCTGTTGAAGTTAATTGTAATTACATCAGCACAGTAATAACTTCTGGTGACAAAAAAAATGAGCTCAGCTATTTTACCACAAGGCCACTTGAGGTTATTGGCACAAGAGAGAGCTGTTGAAGTGTACAGCATACTAATTTATGAATCTAATCATCTGTCTAATTTGTCTCCTGATCTCACTCCTGGTTTGACCTCTTGTCTGATCCCAAAGTGCAAAACAAACCAAAACAAACAGTAATACTTGACTAAATGGTTGACTTTTTTTTGCACTGTGGAACAGCTAGTCACAGTATGGATCAGTGGTGTCTCCCTCTAGTGGTGACCAGACAGCAGAGCGCCTCCCCCATTGATCACAGTGTAGTCGAGGAGAGTAAACAGTGTGGAAATAGCTTTTACCCATTCAAATAAAACTATGGCTGTGGATGTGCAGGCAGGGCGGGTGCACCGGAGAGTCGAGATGCAGTGAAAACTCAAAAGAAAAAAGCAGCGAAATCAGCGGCAGAGAGATAAGGCTGAGAGAAACAGCTGCTTCAGTCGTGCAAACAGTATTTTTGTAACAAGTCAAGAGAGATGCCTGAAGTGAGAAGCGCCTCCAATTTCATCCAAGTCTTCTTGTTTCGGTAAGGTTCTCACTGCACGGCGAGAGACACCGCAAGACGGCTACAGGTCCACACAGAAATATGCATGTGATGCTTTAAAAAGCTGTAGTTCCACGACAAGGAACAAAGTCTCTGATGATTCCTCCTGATCTCGTCTTGGCTGAAATGTGGCGAATGTCTCGCAGCTCCCACTCTCAGGAGTTCAGTCTTTTCGGTTACACTCGCACATCCCCTCAGCTGAGGAAGTGTCACAGGCCCCATTTATAGGGTTCCAAAAAATATTTGAAAAAAACAACAAAAGAAATCGTCGTGACACTTCCCAACCAGCAGTGTTGAAAATCTCTCCTGCTTTAAATGTGGTGGTGGTGGTGGTGGTGGTGGTGTGAGCGCAGAGAGGGCCGTAGGTCAGCGATGCGCTGGCGTAAATGCGACATGAACTCAAACATGGTGGCGGCCAGACTCTGGTGGATGAGGTAGCGAGGCAGGCGGCCCTGATGAGACAGAAACATGCGAGTGTTGATTGTTTCCTGCTCGTATTGTGTTTCACTTCATGCAGAAAGCTGAATTCTTGTGTCATTCTGTTCTGATCAAAAAGGTTCAAGCAGTAACTTTGATCAGTCAGCGTTAGTCACTGTAAAAGCAGCTAACGTCCTGATTTGTAGCGACGGCTCTGCTTCTTGTTCCGTTATCGCAGGTGGTGCATGCTATAGAGAGAGACGTGTTTTTTCAGGTAGAGCAGATTGTTCATTTTACTTTAGAAAGGTGTTACAGTACTCTGGATATCATTAGCTTCTTAATGACAGCATTAGCCTAGCACCCTTAGCAAAACAGGCTCCATCTGCACTGACAACTCTGGCAACATCTGCTAGCTCATCTTCCATCCACTAATTTACCAAAGCTGCTACACTGCAAGTGTGCTCAACTGTCCCTGTCTGTAGACACTAGCTTTCAATGCTGATTCGCTGTTACTCATGACATGCAACCAATCAGATAGGGTTGAGGGCGGGACTTTACTTAAGACGACAGAGCGACTACAGAGAGAGAAAAAGAAAGCTGTCTGCATCAGTGGCAAAGTAGCTTAATTTATTTTATAAATAATCTGGTAATAAAACTATCAATCCCGACAATTGGACAAATGCTGAATATTGGCCCTGATAGTCAGCAAGCCAATAATCAGTCGATTATTAATTCATCACTCACAGACAACCTGCCAAAGTCAACAGGTTCCACTGTAACGTCCTCAGAGCATTGGCACAAAAAGCGATTACTTCGATGGAGACAGCGGTAACTTTCAACCAGGTACACTTTCTGCTTTTTATAAACACAGATTCCCTGCTAACTTTTTTAACACACCTCATATATGTAATCTGTAATTACATTGGATTTTATTTGCTTTATTCCCATTCAGATTTTATGCATTCTATCACTATTTGCAGCTGCGACAATCCTTTCCCTAAATGCAGATTATTTAATATTTAGTAATCCTAAAAAAGGAAATGATCAACTTATGTTGAACATCATAAAATGTTAAAGTAACTGCAGCGTGTATTTTTCTCACCTTCAAGTCTGTGTTGAGGACCCAGATGAAGGTGCAGACGGACGGGTTGCTGCTGGACTTGAGGACCACAAATCCTCCTGGTCCGTTTTCTCCCCTGAGAGCAGCAATAAAGGGTAAAAAAAAAAAAAGAGAAGATGGAAAGTTAAACTAACACAACTGGCCTTCCTCAGATCGATATGATGCTCTAATTTACTGGATCAGTGGCAAGAGGTCCGGCTGGAGGCATGGCCTGACCTGACGTAGCGGCCGCTCGGGGGTTTGGCGTCATGGTCGGTTGCCATGCCAGCAGACAGGTAACAGTCTCGTTTGCGCTCCACTCGCCGAACATTAACAAAGTCCCTAAAGGAGGAGAAATCAATCCTGCAGTCAATTTACCTTGTTTCAGACCTGATGTCCTTAGAAAGAAAAGATAAAGACAAGACCAGAAGGAAAGATGAACTGTAAGGAAAAGCCACGTATTGAATCCAGTTGCTGATGTACCTCGCGGACACAACTCCGCCTGCTGCGCCAGACGACACATCATATGACACCAGTGTGTTGTCGTCAACCCTCTGAAGGATCTGAGGCAGAAAACCCAGTGTTAGGCTTTAGCGGAGCACGATTTAACAGAGAAACACGTCAAAAAGGACACAAAGACTCGTCACCTGGCAAACAGAGACTGTTTTGTTCCACTGAACCATCTTCTCTGGCTGCAGAATCACTTCCTGATACACAAGCTCAGCAGGACACTGCATTAGAGCCTGGAAACAAAACCAAAAAAAACCCAACAAAAAAACAAGGCTTTAAGCAATACTGGAAAGTCTGGTATGTCCTGCAAAGTGCACAAAAGAAATTCCAAATATGTGCCTGATGCATAACACCATGACCCATTTCCTGTCATATCTATCAGAGCTGATACTATGATAACCACAGCTGTGTTTTCTCTGCTGTTCAGAGGTCTCCACCGTGAAACTCAAACGTTTGATGGCTATTTCAACACCAGTACTCTCCGCTTATGATCCTGCTGGAAACCCCCATCATGCTAAACAGAGTTTACTTCCGCGTCTTAACAAGAACTCTATTGTTTAAAGACTTACTGGAATGGTGGACCAATGTTTGCGCAGATAATCATAGTTTAGGAGTTTGCATGCAGACATTTACAACACATTTTACTACATCACCCTGACTATGATCATAAATCCACATAGAAAGAGAGCAGACGAAAAGCTGTAGTTCAGTTATTACAGAATCAAATAAAGAGCTACACCATTTATCAGAATCCACAGAAAGAATTGGCAGATATTCATCTTTCCAGCAGTACTTGAACATACCATACGTGACACACAATTGCATCAAGAAAAGCAACAAAATTAAAGCTTAACAAGTGGAAAATAAAACGGAAGTTGTTGGAAGATACATTAAGCATGGTGAAACATCTTTCTGCAGCTGATATACAGAGTATTGTGAAAACGCAGGTAAATATCTGCAGTAAGTGGAAAAATAGGACCAAAACAGATTGTGCAATCACCTAAATAAGTCCGTAGGTCAAACTCTTCAACCACTTATAAACACAGCAGAAGTGTTTCAGCAACAAAAAGTTAATTTGCGGCTGCTGTGTTGGTTTTGATCGACCCGGTTTATCATTTACAGCAACAAATCCACAGGATACGGTGATAATCATTCAGAAAACAGAGCTCCTTTTACAGCCTTCAGTAAGTGAATAACTCACTTTCTCTGAGTTGCTCTAAAAGGATCCTTTCTAACGTGATTTAGGCCTCTATGAAGCTACTGTGACATCCTTAGAAAGTCTCAGTGGTTTCTGGTCGCATTTAACGCACACTGTTACACCACTGTTCCCTCGAGAGATTGATCAAATACATGCAGTTGCAAGCGTACTTGGTGTAATTCAGTTAGAGCGGAGTCTTAATACCTGAGTGACACACAGCCTGATTTACTGTGACACGTATAATAATAGAGAACAGGACCGTATCTGTCCAGGGAGGCCGAATATGCCGAGAAAATAAAACCGTGTCAACGCGCTAAAATCTGATATTACATAACCGTTTCAAACAATGTGACAAAACGTCGTCTTATGAGTCTAAACATGACACCTTTGAAACACTTCTGGAACATGATATGTTTTGTTGAGACACTGAATACTCAGAGGACTTCAGTACCTTGAGAATGAAGGTCTTTCCATGGTAGGGAATCTCCAGAGTGTGGACAGAGTCTCCCATGTCCTGTCATGAGACAAAAACAGCCGGTATCATGAGACTTTTGTCACTAGATGTTGATACTAAAGGACTTCTTTGATTTGCATTTGTCTTCATTCTTAAGATTTCTGATTAGGAACAAACGCTGACCTATAAATGAACTGAAACCATCCCTGCAGAGAAAAATGTTGCACGGCAAGAGCCGGGTTTCGCTTGGATCGGCGTCCGAGTTGCTGACAAACTTATTAGAGAATATCTTAATAAATATCTGCTTCTACGTGCAAACATTTAATCAAATACATAGCAAAGTAATGACCCGGATATATAGTAAAATTCACATTTTTGCAGTAAAAAACTAGCCTGTCGGTGCTCTCTGGTGGAGAAACTGGTGGAATTTATTCGTATCAGTCGGTATCAACACAAACATGACATAATAAACCAGGTTTTATCAGCCTAACTTACTGATTCAATGCTGAAACAGATTCATTAAATTGTTATCAAACCAAAATTTTATGTAGCAGGTAGCAAAAATGTTGGTGGCATGAACTACTAGAAAGATACATGCTTTGAACTTCACTTGAAATCCCAGAAACGCATCTATAATACAAAAAAATAATGCTGCTATACTGTCTAAACTAAAGTCTGTCCAATATTAGACACATGTGACCTAAAACCAAAAACTGCAGCTTTAAGATGGAGCAAAATGGACTCTTAGTCATGCCAGCTAGAATGTCTTTAACCCTGCAGCCCATCCACAGGGGGAGAAGAGAGAACTAGCAATAAAAAGGCAATAAAAACAATAAACACGATGTGAGATGAGCGCCTTAGTAACAGAAAGCTGCCTCACTCTGGGTTTTTGTCAACCACCAGAAAACCTGTTTCAAAATCAGTTCTAAAACCGACAAGCAGCCGGTGCTGAGACTTTAAAATCGGTTCAACGTGTTGCTCTTCTTCCTGTCTTACTCAACACTTGTGCTGCTGAGTTTTGAAGAAGTGGAAGTGGAGATTTATTTCTGCAAGTAGCAAAAGCACACTGTAGTGCCTCTGAGAGAGAACGGGTCGCACGCTGGCAAAGTACCGCAAATAATAAAATGCTGTCGTATCTATTTTTATAATGTGAGAATTAAAAGTAAGGTCGGAGTCCCAGATGACTCTTCAATTTTTCACTTGTTTACACGGTTTTAATGCCAGTGTTTCAGTTTCTTATTAAGTTGCTTTCTCTGAGTTAAACTATCACGGAGCAAGACTTTTTTTTTTGTCCTGACTGAGCTGCAGAAAGTTCTCCATCATCCATGGCTTAATATCTAAAATACACTTAAAAGGAGAGACAGCAGTGTGTCATCAAGCATAGCGCTGAAACTCCTGATGCCATTTCCAAGTGGCAGCTTGTAAAGGTTAAAAAAGTGCAGTGTCCTTACGTTGTTCTTCTCAAATTTCCAGTTTTCCTCCTGGGTGAGGATCTGTTCGACCACTGACATCGCCTCGCGGCCCTGTCTGACGTACTCCTTCTCCTGGAACAAGAGCCAGAGGAGGAAACAGTGAAGAGAAACACCTGGCAGAGCAGCGAGCAGAGCTGAACATGGAGAGTCCTGATGCAGCTACCTGAGCAGTGACGGCTCTGCGACCGAGACCCTCCTCATCCAGATCCTCCTCAGAGCCTGCACACACAAAGTTCAGGGACAAAACTTAATTTGTGTCACAAACGAGAAACTTACAAACATACTGAAAAGAATGGACGCACTAAAGCCCTTTTCAGACATGAGACATGCAACATTTCTGACCTAAAGTGACACCATTCTGTAATTCAGATATGTATTTACATTAACAGTGATTGAGAGAGCCTTGGTACAAACAGGAAACGTTGTTTTCTTATGCTAGTGTTGTTTAATGCCTTCTCCAAAACAGTACATGGGATTAGATCATCTAAACTGTAACGTCACCCACATTACATAATGTGATGTGTACTGATGAATACAATCTTTACTCAGCTTCTAGTAAGAAAACAAACTGTCTCCACATCTGCACATTCCTCTCAGCTTTCATGGGAAACATCTTGGGCTCCTTTTGGGATCAGAGTGACCCAAAACTGTTTTTGAAGCTGTGGCAAAGATAAGAAATAACAAGTTTGTTCCTGACTATGCAGGGGAGGAGTGTGGAGCTTTAGTTTACAGATATAAAGGAGAGTTTTTTGGGGGGGATTTTTTGCAAATGCTTGAAGAAAATAGGACACTGCTGAGTTGTGTTAATTGTAGACAGATTCCCACCACAGATGCAGGCCTTGTAAATTGTATATTAATGTAGTTTAGCTACTGGCAGCAGTTGTGTTCTTGCAGTTGGTGGTAGAAGTGGATAAAAGAAGATCTGACATGACATATGAAGCAAAGAGATTACAGAAGACACACATCACTATAAAATCTGCCGACTGCATGTTATCTCCTGCAATTTAAAAGGCTTTCAAAGGCACCCTATCTTTAAAAGAACATAGCCAAAACGGCGCCTTTTATCAAAGCCAGTTCGTGTGATTTTCAGTTTTATGGTAACTCCTGAGCTACTCATCTCTGAAGTGCCGTTCTGTCAGGAAACTTCAATTTAAGCTTAAAAATCAGGATATTTGATCAAAATCACACAAAAAGCATAAAAACTTCAGCTACTCAGCACAACTGTGAAGCCATCATCCATTTTGGAAGTCATTTGACAGCACTGACTGAGGGATTAGGCGATATAACTGAAATTTTTTATTGAGTTTAATTTCAGTAAATGCAAATAATCAAAGTTTTTAGTTGTTTTGTTTTTTGTTTTTTGTTTTTTTAACCCTGTGAACCTCAAAATGGATCGTCAAGTTTAAAAGGCATGATATCTTTAGAAAAACAGCAAACATGACTCCATTTAACAAAGCTGGAAACTGTAAAAACATAAAGAACTGTCGGATTGTCAACTTTCCGATTGTCTTTGAACTGCTCATCTGTGATGGGCCTCTCCATCAGGAAAATAAATCAAGCCTGAAGTCACAGTGTTTCGACAAAACAATGTTGGTGTCCAAGTTTTACTTAAATTAGTCCTTATTTTTGGTAAAATAAATAAAGTAATTCAGCTTTATTTTTTCTTTCTTATGCTTTATGTCATTCTAATTGTGTCATTCTGCACAAATGACACTTTTGATTCTCTACTTTTAGTCATGGTTGACTATTTCCACTGAGGCGCACTGCAATAAAATAAATGGACCCACAGTGAGTAAAAAATGTGACAAGGGCAAGAAACACCCAGAAACTACTTGAAGTACAGACACAGACTGTACTTGAGGCTGTTGGAAGAAGGATTCATGAGAGACAATCACCTGCGACAGATTCAGGTGGAGAGTAGAACTGTCCGTCTGAAACGGCGCGAGGGTAGATCATCGGGGCTCGTTCGCAGGCTGCGTTCACCGCCGCCAAGTAGGCTGAAGCCAAAAGAGACGAGCGGTTATCATCGGAACTGAGATTATTTGTCGTGTTCGAACCCGTCAGGCGTCTTTATGTCACCTCTTTCGTCATCGGCCTCCTGGGTGAGAACCTTGAAGTCGAGGAACCAGGTTTCCAACCACGCCACCACAAACGAGGTGATGGGTAAAACATAGCCGAAGGCATTCTGGGACAGGAGCTGCTGAGAGACAGAAGTCATGTTATTATAAAAGGACTACTTTTGCTATAAAAACTTTCACAACAGCAGCATGTTGGGTTGGTTTACTTCCTTATTGTTGAATGCCAAATGTTTACTGACCTACATAAAAGTAGCTCAGGTCAAAATGTGGAAAGAGGAGCATTTGTTTGTCCTTCACAAAGCAGTAAAATCAAACTCTTATCAGTCCCGCACAGCAGATAATCGGCATAAATGCAGAAGTGCAAAAGCTGAAGTGGTTGCAACTGATTTGCCTCCACCACATGCGAGTGCAAAAGTGTACGGGCAGCAGAATTAGGAAGCTCACATTAGATACGATGACCTTAACAACAAGGAAGACGCTGGTCACCAGTGTGGTAACCTGCAGAGGAAAGAAAATCTGGGTTAGAAATCACATCCTCAAATCAAACTATGGGATTTTTTTGCTGTATTTCATCACAGTGTGTTCTACTGTAACAGAGCTGACTCACCGCAATGACCCACCAGTGCTTCAACCGAAAGGCGGCGTAACCCACTTGCAGACACAGGAAACGAAACAAGGCGAGGAGCTGAGAAGAGCAGGAAGAAGCAGAAAAAGAAAATGACCCCAGGCGTTTAGGGTGTTGACTCAGCAAACAGCTTCTCGTCTTGTGTCAATAAATGCAGATGTGTGACCCGTCGTCAAGCTCATTTGGATCAACACAATACGGACCATAAAACAGTACAGGTGAAAAAAAAAAAAAAAGAAATTCTTTTCCAAACAACGATATTTACATCGCAGTGTCTAAGCTGACTGGTTAGTTGGCACATGCTGTCATCTGACCAAATTCTCATTGGCCGGACTTTCACAAGGAGAAAAACACTACATCGACTATCTTCCAGTATTAATCCTTTAACTTTTGGTGGACGACCTGTGAACACTGCTGCATTTCCACATCTTTAAACTTGCCCAAAAATAACTCGGACTGCTAGATCTAACTTATTTAACCAAACATTTAGTCAGAGTTATTAAAGAAGTCGGCAAACAGCTATTCGCATATCACAGCTCAACTAGCAGCTACCTTATAGTCCTGTGATATATTCCTCAATACTTCTTCTGCTGGAACCACTAGTTGATATGGTTTTATTTTTGGAAATTCTATAAATAAAGACGGTTGCATAATGGTCATTTCAGTATAAAATAACCAGGTTAAAATGGTTTAACGTGCTGCAAATACAAGCTTTTAATACGCATTTATAATTCATTTAGGCTAATAAGGCAAGCAGGTATAGTTACAGACATAAGGCATAATGAGCACATTTTTTTCCCACAACCACATGATTACTGCAATAATAGGTACGATTTCAGTCGACCATGATTTTCTTTGTTTGATTATCGCACTAGTCAACACTTCACATACTTAAAAGTGGACTTTACAATATTATATCCAAAACTTTCCAGAGTTCTCCTATTGCAAGCACCTGGAAACATGCAAATACATACCAGTTTTAAAACAGTTGTTTAACATTAGTGGTAGGTCGATTTAGGTTTGGTCGATTATTGGGGTCGATATTCATCATTTTTCCGGTTACGAGCCCTTTTGTGCTACTTTGGCTTTGATGTAGCCACTCTTCTCTATGTGTAGTCATCACCCTGTGGTCTCTGTGGCACTATCTGACTGGGATCATGAGTAATATCCAATCAATACTGCAGGATGTAAAAATAAATGTTGAAAATATCTCTTTTTAATTCAACATGTAAAATATATTCAAACAAAGGCATTTCAATTAAGTTTGGGGTTTTCATTTTTACTGTAAATGCAAATCAGTATAAAATTTTGGTTCTTGATAGTAGTAACAATTGGTACTTGTTGACCCCTATTCAAAATTACATTCAGATAAAACATGCATAAGGTTGGATTGACCCACTTACAAAGATGTCAAAGAAGGAAGACCTGAAGTTATAATGGACGACCTCATTTTCTAAGCTGTCCCAGATTGAGCTGGAGATCTGCAGGACAACGGAGTAAAAATGAGTCTTAATCATTGCTGCTGTTGCATAAAATAATAATAAAAAAAAACAATCAACCACATCTTTTGACGCATCCTAAACGAACACTCACATTCAGCTCGATGATCCAGAGAAGGGAGATGAAGAGGAGGTCGAACGTGACGAAGAGGCAGAAGGTGCGGCGGACGTCGGAGATGGCTTTGCGCTCTGCAGGTGGTACCAACAGGTACGGAGAAGGGAGGGACAGCGATGTGGAGTAGGAAGCATTGAGAGAGGCGATGGCAGGGATGCTGCCCCCGAGCTCCCCGTACTCTCCACCTGGCATTCCTGCTGATGGACAGCAAACTCCACCTGCAACCAGGAGGATAACGTTGGCTGTGTGTTAAAGTTTGTGTCCTCGTGCACAACAGAGGACGTACGAGCACATTAACCCTCTGAACTCCAAGCCCCAGTTTGAAGAGCATGTTGTCTTAAAATAAATCTACAAAATGACACCACTTATCAGATCCAGAAGCAAACAGTGCTTGAATGTATCCTGTGTTTAGTGGACAAAATAACCAAACTGTTTGCATTTTCCGGATTAAGAGAAAACAAACAGAAAAAAATTCTGCAGTTTACATAAAACTGCAGGACTATACATTGCAATAAAAAATTAGCAGACCATAAGTGAAATTAATTGCGACAGGAACAAAACATGCCCAGAAAAGCTTTGGGTTTGGAGTGTTAAAAGCTGAAATGTACCACAGGCGACTTAGAGCCAACTGGGAAGCCTGAAGTGGAAATTCCTCAGATACGATAACCATGATATTATTTTCATGATAATTCTGACCTTTCTCTGACCAGGTAGAAATGTTTGAGAACCAGTTCTCATTTGCAAACATGACAGGAACAAATACTCATGTAAATTACAGACACAGATAGACACATAAACATAACACAGAACAAAAGGAAACAAGTAAGATGCATGTGAGTGAGAAAAGATGTGCATGAGGTGTAAGAAAGTGTGTGTGTCTATATAGAAATATGTAAGTGAAGTCCGGCGTGATCAGCAGGAGCAACAGTCACAGTTTGAGAGTGTTGTGTAAGGTGTTGCAGTCGTTAGCTGCTGCAAAGCAAAAGGAATTATGGCCAAAAACAGCAGCAGTAATGGGGATGATGAGCTTGATGTATTCACTAGACCTAGTACGATAAGGATTATGGGCGACGTGAATAAGACAGGACATGTAGGGAGGTGTCTTGCCCAGATAACAGGATATAACAAAACAGCATCGCTCAAGAGCAGATGTAGCAACTTAGATAATTCAGATTACAAAGCTTTTGGGGAACTTCTCTTTATCAGACAGATTTGGTAAATGAAGCATGTGTACTACTTATTTTTAAAGCACTTAAATTAAAGCTGACAGTGCTCTGCACCTTGTCACCGCAAATCTGAAAATAGATTTTAAAAACAAACAAACAAACAAACAAAAAACAGCAGAGAACTATCACTCTTGCAGTCCCATGACTTTCCTAACCTCACTGCGGTTTGGATAAACAGCTTATGACAAGGTTTTACAGAGTAGCATTGTTAGCTTGTTGCCTTTTTACATAACAAAACACGTTTTTTTGGTCCATGTTATGTTTCCAACAAGGACTATTTTTCAGGGATTTAACTTAATGCACGACTCTGATTTACAGACTCATGAGGCCACACAATGTGCCTCCTGAATATGCTTAAGCAGTGAATCATTTATTGAAAGATGCTTGCACTGTGAGATCAGATTTTGGTTGGATGACTGTTTCTACTGGGCAGACAGGCTGCTTTTTAATCAGCAGGTCAGACCATTGGACCATTGTTGTCCCTGTGAATCACAATCACTCAGTGCTGAGCGAGTTTCAATTATCTCCAGATGCAGACAAGACACTTATTCTCACTATCTACCTGACTTAAATCTTCACAAACCCTGATTAGTTGTGGACCCCATGACTCCTTTCACACGTACTTCTGCTAAAAAACAAACAACGCTGCTTGAGTTATGTGTGTGCTAGCATGCTAACTCTGTCAGCTAGTGCTAAAAAGGAGCAAAACAGGCAGAAAACAATGCCAAGAATCGCTGTTTAGACTCACACAAATGTTGTAAACAAGCTCACATCGGGTATTAATTAGCTCATTAGTAGCTACTGCTGTTAGCTATTAAGGTATGTTAGCTTAAACCGGCTAACTTACCTTCAAACAAGTTAGTCTTACTTGCTAACACCGTGAATAAATGTGAAAAACACACATTTTACCGCATGCAGATATCGACAGCAAGTAGTGCCAAGCCAGAAGAGAGGACATGTAACCGAAATACGACGTTAATTGTAGAATAAAACGGAAATCGAAAGCGTTTAACTCACTTGTTTTACCGCAACATCATCGACTGCCTGGACAGTCTTCCGGGCTGACCGCTCAAAGATGAAGAGTCGCACCAAGATGGTTCGCTGCTGCGCGCCGACAATCACGGCTACGATGGAGGCGTGTTTTGAAGATAAATCCGCCTCTAAATCAGCAGGAGGCAGTGATAAATGTAGGCAACGAAGGCGGAGAGTGTACAGCTTTATCAGTTTGTACACGAAGTTACAGAAACACCCGCATTTACGGGAAAATGTTACTTAGATCAGTTTGTACGCAGCCCAATAGAGTTTATTGTGACAGTGCAACCTCTTTAAATGTTACACAATCTCTGTTCATGGTTCAGAGCAGATAGATATTTATTAACCTCAGAGGGAATTCTTGTGCCAGATATTGCTCAGAAAAGAATTGCATAACATAAATGCAATGCCTAGCAGAAAAGTAGTAAGATATAAGTACCATGCATACCTAAAAATAAAATTAGTAGGCTATCCTGAGACTGGAATAGAAAAGTAAGAAGTAACACTGGCAATAATTGTGATGTGGTAAAATAATATTGCACATAATGAAAAAGTTGGACAAGAAATTAAAATATTGTATATATAAATGAAATGTCACACAACATAATTACATATTGAATGTAATATTGAAACATTAGAACATGATACAGGAATGTTGGAGTTTAAATTTGTGCTGTTGAGATATTACATGTGAAAATGAAACATTGCACAATATTATTAAACACAAAGTTGAAATATTGCACCTGGAAACTGAACAGTGCACATGAAAACCTAATTTCACACATAATTATTGCACTTGAAATAAAAAAAAAAATACTGCACATTAAAATCAGCCTTAAGACAAGAAAATCTAATTTGCACATGACATTGAAATTTTGCAAATCAAATTAAAACATTACACATGAAATTGAAACTATGCCCATGAATTTGAATGTTGAACTTGATAAGATAAATATTGCACCTGGAAATTAAATATTGCACATAAAACGTATATGCTGCACATGAAACTGAAATATTGCACATTATAATTAACTATTGAGCATGGTACTGAAATACTGCACCTGAAAAAGAAAAGTTGTGCAATAAATTGAATACTGCATCTGAAAATGAAATGTTGCATCTGAAAATGAAAGATTGCACATGATACTGACACTGATATTGCACGCACTGTTGAGAAAAGTAATGTTGCACATGGCATTGATCTTATTGTTCAGATGTAAGTCCCTGATGTTTCCACTGTTATTACTGCAGAAAGGGGAGGATTTCAGGTTTAACTGAATGGATGATTCACTTTAAGTCAATAAAGACTGTTATTATTTTTTATTTTAGGACAACTTGAAATAACTGGTCTGGCCCACCTTTAAAAAAAATGTTTGGATGGACTTGGATATCTTGTGAATAAATACGTTACTCCAACTGCATGCCCCTCTCTCTTTTTAGAGACGCTCATATGGATCCTCCTGCTGCTTGATGCTTCAGGTAATCAATAAACTCAGATGAAAAACTCCTGCAAATAGCTGGAAGCAACAAATCCAAGCAGTGAGGAGTCAGAAATCGTAAGGGCTATTTATTAGTTTGCTCTTTATGAATTAGAATTGGAGGGTTTGGTTGCTTTATATGTTTGTATATTTGGCCTGGACATTCATATTTTCTTTATGTTTGTTTCATTTATTTTCATTAGTTTATTGTTCTGCAAAGTGGGTCAGTGGTTAACACCGTGGCCTCGCACCAAGAAGGTCACGCTGGGATCTTTCTGCGTGGAGTTTGCATGCTCTCCTCGTGCAGCGTGGGTTCTCTCCGGGTTCTCTGGCTTCCTTCCATACAGTCCAAAAACATGTTGACGTTAATTAATGATTCTAAATTGTCCGTAGGCGTGAATGTGAGTGTGCTTGGTTGTCAGTCACTAAGTCAGCTGGGATAGACTCCAGCCCCCCATGACCCTAGTGAGGATTAAGCGCTGTATAGATAATGGATGGATGGATGGATGGATGGATGGATGGATGGAGTTAAACCTTGTCTCTAAAATGTCTATTTTTTGACATTTTAGAGACAAAACAACAAATACATTAATCAATAATAGTCAGTTACAGTCCTAAATGACACACACAAAACAACATTCAGATGAAATGCACACATAACAGATCGATACATAACTAAAGCAACCAGTCAATCTGTTTGTCTGCATGTTATGCAATATCAAATGCACTGAAACATGAGACTCAAGAAGGTGTGACACTGTCCCATAATGATGTCAAAGTGGAATTAAGGTTTTTGGTTGAATACAGACTTCAGACTTATTCATTTCTAATCTGTGTTCTGTTTGAGAAGACAGCAAACCCAAAACCTTCATCTGACAGAAACATCTACATTTTGGATGTTTACAAAAGAATGACCATTTTCTTGGATGAAGAAGAAGAAAAAACAACACCAAGAAACTGTGGAAGGTTTTAGAAAAGGTAGGGGACAGATACAGGAAAATGTCCCTCAGAAGGAAACACCGATATATTATACAGGTGATCCAACATGAAGAGCAGTAAAGACTCAAACATTTTAGTCTGTGATGCTTCATAGAAGCAATGAACTGTGAAAAATTCACCTGAAAGATGTTTAAAACTCAGTTTTTTGTCTCTCAAGTCACCTCAGATGGTTTCCTTGAGTTTTTACAACCTGCATCACCTGAATTTAATTTCAGTTGAACTTATTTTGACCTGAAAACCTGAAAAGACACAAACTCTTCAAAGATTGAACATCATCTACACATGCAGATTT
>NW_007578681.1:162919-178984 GCF_000690725.1 Stegastes partitus
GACTGGTGACCTGTCCAAGTGTCCCCTGCCTTCACCCTGAGTCAGCTGGGATAGACTCCAGCCCCCCGTGACCCTCGTGAGGATTAAGCGGTGTATAGATGATGGATGGATGGATAGTTTGTTGCTTGTTTGATTTATTTTGTAAGTGCACAGTAGCGCTATGTTTGCTTTATGGTGTATCAGTAGCAGGTATTGGACCAGCATGCACCGAGGAGGACCTGGTTTCTGTACCAGAGCAAGAGAAGCAGCACGGCCTGTGATTCATTGTGCTCTTGTTTGCTTGTTTGCATTGCTTAAAAAACAACAAAATGACACTGATTTTGACAGACAGTAGACTCATTTTGCCATTTAGATTCTTTTAATTTTTGCAATTACATAAATTCTAATAAAATTCTTCTTCTAATATGACCAAACAAGAGCTGTAGTGATCATCCTTCCACAACCAGGACAGTCCTTACCTGCACCTTTATTCTTGTTTACAATCACTTACTGTATATGACATGGGGAAAAAATGCCAATGTGTGTGGAATCTGACAAAAAAGGTCAACTGTATCATGTGCTGGTGTACCTAAATTAAAAAGTGAAGCTCAGCAGTATAGCTAGTGTTAAAAGTCTGGAGCTCTGCAGCGTTATTTTGAATGTGTGTTCTTTATTTGTGAGTTTTCAGTGTCATCCAGTGGCCACAATGAGTCACTACAGTCACATAAGGCACAGAAAGGAACGATAAACACACGAAATAGTGACAGAAGACAAAAGCACAGCTCCAGACCAAATTAAATTCTAAATCACTTTCGGTAAACTAACCTCTTAAGACCTGGCGTCCACATGCTTGGACATCACATTTTCGGTTATATTACCACAGTATTTAATTTTTATTTAATTTTATCAATATTATTTTATTATTGTTATTTATTTTTTATATTTAAAAGTTTTTTTTAAATAAATGAAATAAAGTTCAATAAAATAAAAATATTTTAAAAATATATTTGTATTTTATTTTCATTTTTTTGTTTGTTATTCTCTTTGCTATTTCATCTGATCAAATAGCAAAGAGAAATAAAAAAAAATGCATATCAAACAAGAGCTCGGGTCTTAAGAGGTTAAAGTGCATTTTCTTTCTTTTTTTTTTAAACAGATGCACGACGTTCTCTGCAGAGTGTAACTCACTCAAAGGAATAGATAGTGGTCGTATAAAAATCCAACTTGATGTGCTGCAAGTCTTGTTTGGTAACGCTAAGAACAGTTTTTCAATTATCAGTGCATGAAAGCTCATTTTGAAAAACAGCACAAGGCTGTTTCAAGGGTTTATTTTTATAGAGCAGCACCTGGAAAGTTGTGCACTAATGACACACAGACTTACCTGAACCATACATATAATTTACTCCTAGTTTAACCTTAACATGAAAATAGATTAACCCTCAAACCAAAATCTTTATTTACTGAAAATGTCTTCCAAAATTATTTCCCAAAATGTACTGATTTATATCATACAGACCTAATAAAAAAGGAGATAGGTGCCCACAGCGTGCCTGTGTGAAAAGATTTTTGTCTCCACAACATGAGTCTTAACATATACATACGCACACACATGAAATACAGGTCGAGTTAAAGGAGAAAAAGAAAATTTGTTTATTTTGATATCATAGAGTTGCTCACTTTAAAACAACCACATCACATTGAGAAACAAGAGAATGGAGAATAAAAGAAAAAAAAATATAAGCATAAGAGTTCATACATGTCTTTCCATGGCTGTTTTCTTCTGACCTGGAGGAGGATTAGAGGAGGAGGTGGGGAGGTCAGAGGTTAAAAAAAAAGTTTCACAAAGTCTTATATACAAACAGCAGCCCGGATGATACAGATTTATTCATCCTGTGGCACAAACCAGTCAGATCACGTTTTATTTTCAGTTGAACTGGTAAATTAAACTAGACAGACGCTGATTGAAAACGACTCCGAGAAGAAAAAGTGATGCTCTATCTGTGTTAAAAACAGTTCAGAAAGTTTGTGCAGGGACAGTTTTGCTGAAATGTCCGTCATACAGTAGCCGCGGTGCCTCGTTTCAGGCTCCTGGTTCTGCATGCTACATGTGTATTTGGATATAGGCAGTAGAAGCAGGACTCTAGATTAGAAAAATAGCTCTTACAACAGACCCAAGACGTACAAATCATGAGGGAACAATTAAAAAGATGACGTTATAAAAGTCATAATATACAAAAGGGAATCCATGAGCACTGAGAAAATCCCAAATGAGTCGTGGAAAATTTAGTTTTTCGCTCCCAAAAACAGTTTGTCAGTTTACGATGAATCCAGCTGTGATGCGTGGAGGCAGTTAACGGAGGGGTATTTTGCAAAAAAAAAATAAAATAAAAAAATAGAGGTAGCTTCGCCCTTAATTTCAAATACACCAAAATCATTTAAAAGGAAAAAAAAAAACACACACACTCAGCGAGCTCGTGGTTTTGAAATTAAAGACAAACATTTTGGTGCTGATCGTTGAATCATACGTGGGTTTTAAAGTGATACTCCAAGGCAAGAAATTTGAACAATCATCTTTTCAAAGTAGACTATAACCTGACTGATAAATACTAAGCTTAAAAACCAAAATAAAAAGTAGAATATGATACAGAAATGATTGAAGAAGTTAATTCAAGTGTATTTATATTTATTTAAGCTTTAAAACATCATTGATTTTTATTTAAAGCTTCTGCTTTTCTCACTGGCTGAAAAAGAAGCTGGCAACCTTTCAAACTTTTAAGAGGTTAAAGTAAGAATTCATTTATTCACGTCGGATTTGGCAGCATACAGTGTGAAGCAAATTCATTTAGCTGTTAATAGAGTAAAAAGTAAACTGTGAGGCTGATATCAATAAAAGAACAAAGAGTAGCTCGAACTAAATAGTGATAAACTACAATATAGAGAAATAATTACTGAATACAATAAGAGGCTAGAGAGCATAATTAGCATTAAAAACACAATTTGATTCCATGAAGATACTCTGGATTCTATCTTTAAAGGTCCCATATGGTGACAATCCATACTTTTTGTTGTGTTTTGTGGTTGTAATAAACCTTTAGGTGCATTAAAAGCTGTTCTCTATTTCCACATTAAGTACAGTTTCTACATAGATACCAATAATCACCAGCAAAGTACACCAAATGATTCGCTTTTGGCTGCAACAGTGAACACAACAGCCTTGATGCACTCCCAGCATCTGAGAAACTGAACCCCTGTTACTGTTGACAGTCATGTCCCGACAGCAACAACAAGAATCCTTAGTGTAAGCATGTTGTGCAGCTAATGTGGCTAACATTAGCTTTGATGGTCTGCCCACAGGTCAGAGCTCTGTGGCAACACTGAGAAACAATTAGAGATGCTGGAAACTCTAGTTTAGACCAATAAACAAGGACTTGGTGAGTTTCTATGTTTTCATGTCGCATGTCGTGCTTCAGGTCAGCCTAAACTTAGCTTCTGTTTACATCTGTTAGCTTCTCTCCTGCTCTCTGTGCTCGCACAAACTGCATGTTAATACAGATAAATTCCCAATAATGCTGTTCTCATTCAAAGATTCTTCTAAAACAGCGACTGAAAAGCAGCTCGTTAAGACTAATGTTAGACAGCAGTCAACGTCGTATGACAAACTCCCCAAACACAAGATAAAAACAACAGCTTTGCTTTGAATTCAACAATATTTCCAAATGATCACTCAAAGAGCAACCTAGATTCAATAGAAAAACCTAGTCTCTACTAAACTATGTCCCCGTACAACTGAAGTGCATTCTCAGTTACATTTTGAAGGGGCCGTCAAAGACTGTTGGCGCAAACCAGTGACCAGATTTTCACCAACAAAACCGATATTCATGTCCTGCAGTGAACAAGAGATCATTAGTGTCAAACTCAAGTTTCTTTTTCTGTCATGTTTTAATTTTGGCCCCAAAATCACTTGGCTAGGGTTAAGAAAAATACAGTTCAAACATGACCTTTCACTATATGTTTGAAGCTCTTCCTCCATTTTCTGGGTTACCAAGGCGACAAGTCCCACCCCATCTAATATGTAATTAATTTGTTGGCTGAAAAAGACTGAGGCGATAAAATGAACCGCAAAGATGCATTGATTAGAAACGTGTCTATGATACAAAGCAGAAAAAGCATTTCCCTCAAAATGTAACTGAGAATACAGTCTAGTTTCGTAGGAATGTCATTTTGTGGAGACTGGTTTGGATGGAAAGTCTCACAGATGCAGAGAGAGTCTTCTTCCTGAAGGGGGCAAGGGCACCAGAGGCTCAGCTGCATTTAAAGCTACAGACTAAAACCAGGAGTTATACAGTCATAGTGAAGTTAACCATCTTTTCAGTATTTTGAGATGAAGCCACATTCTGGGGACGTGTGAAACCTTCATTAATCTATTCAAAAGAGGCACAATATGGGACCTTTAATTGGCTGATTGGAGCTGGAGTAGCACTTTAAACCTGTCCTTCCTACTTTCTACCACCAGATGGCGGCACACACAAAGGGCTGAACATTGAGCACGCTGCAAATCAGAACAACGAAGAAGGCCGTGGTTTCAGAATCAAGTGGAACGCATGTTATCGCGCACACGTTTAAAGACCTTCAAGTGTTTTAATAAAGGGTCTCAGAGGAGACCGTCCTTGTTAAAATGTACCCGAGAACGTTTGTTTGTGTCTACTGTGGCCCTCTTTAAAGGAACGTTTAGTTCTGTGTGCATTAAGGTGGAGGGAGGTCCGGTCTCGTAGGGTTTTTTTTTTTTTGGTCGCATTGACCTTGACTCCATCCGCTCTCATTCTAAACAAAGGGACACTAAGGGCCAAAGTGGCGTCTGCAGGCTGCTCTGTCAGTACATCGATCCTCACCTGCTCATAACTAACACAAACTCCCTCTTTGTCCTCTGTTTTAAACCCACCGGACCCTTTTTTGGAGGTGAAATCTTTGCTCACTCACATGTCTGATTTCATGAAAGTATCATTCATCTCATCTCCGCACATTCAAACATCCGCACACACAAATAAAGAAGCACACCACCCATTTCCTCTGAGTTCTTCAGATTTAAACCATCCCTCTCCTCCGAGCGTTTTGCTCTCAGTTGCATCCCCGACTGTTCTCCTCTGTTGTCGCCTCCGTTTTGGTTCCTTCCTTGTCTTCGTCCTCCTCCTCGTCTTCCTCCGGCGCCGCTTGGATCTGCTTGGTCGACTCTCTCACGCTGGAAAACTTGTCAGACTGTTCGGTGGTCGCCGTCTCTTGGTGATCTGGGTGCACAAACACTGGCGTTAAAGGCTGCAGTGAAATCAACTCTGCTGGTTTTGGCTTTTAGTTGATGGTACTCTGCTTTTTTAAATTGTAAAATCCTGAACAATTCCCTGATTCAAGCCTGTAAACTAACATCTTTGACTTCAGGTCAGACAGACAGTAGAAGCTGTGAAAATCTGGCAACAAGGGCACCAGGAAAAATATTTTTAAAAATTATTGAATGCTTTCACGTTTAAACACAAAAAACTGAAAACAATGGCAAATATCTGTAAAGCAATGGTATTTCTATCAAATTTAAATATAGATATTTATATAAATACAGTAAATATGTGTAATTTTATGCTTATACATTGTGAAAGGGTAAATTACCATTTTTAAAAATACAGATTTTTGATGTGACATTATTTAAAGTTTTGGCATGATTTTTTTTGTTTCCTTGTTTATTTTTTGTTTTTGTTTTTTGTTAGTTTTTTCCATCAATACTGAAATTAAGATTTTTTTTCAGTGTCGTTTTTGTTTTACTAGTAAAAATCTGGAAAATTACAGTCAACATTCTTTTTTTCATTTTTCAATCTTTAATATATATAAACTGTCTTTCAAATAACTGCAAATGTCTGTAAAGTATTGATACTTTGGGTGGGTTTCAAATATGCTATGCAGTTTTATGGTCAAACCCTGTTAAAGAACAAATTACTAATTGTTCTAACTAAAAATTATGTACAGTTATGACCTGATTTTATTGTTTACATGTAAATTCATATGTTTTCTCTGTGATTTTACCAGATATTATTTGCAATCTAACAAAAAAAAACATAATATTTGTAAAATAAGAGGGCATTTTACAATAAGTTACAGTTAAAAACTGTTTAAAAACTGTTTTTCCATTTTTATTTTATTTTTCCTTGGGGTTTTTTGATCGATATTTGTTGTTGTTGATAAGCCCACACATTGAAACTTGGTTAACTCAACATAATATCTGAGAAGAGATGAGTGTTAAAAAGAACAACTGCAATAATTCTGGTGATTTTACATGCCATTAGTGCTTTTTGTTTTCCTTTATTAGCTGCACAACCACTTTAGAAGATTAGAAACACATCAGATGCGACTGCGTGTCCTGATTCCTGCTAAGTTTTCCATGTAGTAAACTGAATTTTCATCAGACCTCAGTCATATGATGAGCAGCTACCTGATCACATAACTTAGTTTCCTTGATTTGCCCTCTGTGTGAGCCCCAACTCTGACTAAAAGAACAGATGAAGTGCAATCAACGGACCCAATCAGTGACATCCTGTTTGTGTACTTTGTGTTTCTGCAGCCTCTATAAAGGGATTTACTGAGAGAGTCTGTCATCTGGGCCCACAGAGCAATAACTCTGAATGAAATGCCGCCGCTCTCATGTGACACGGTGGAGATTATGAACCAATAATTGTGCATCATAAAACAAAACACACTTGTTTATTATGAGCAAGTGTACACGCGGAAAAGTTTTGTGCAGAGTTTTGCAGTTTAGTTGTGCTGGAGACCAAATTTGCACAGATATTTGGATGCGATTTACAACTCAAACTCGGTCAAAATGTTTTAAATAGAGAAGAACAGAGAACAGGATCATGGCTTTGTTCTGCACATTGATCCCAGCTGGTCCTTCTGACTGGTTTAGGTGTTGATGCTGAAGCTGATATGACACTGAGGCTGACATTCAACACAGACTTTCACCTGGACTCTGACAACAGCAGCAGCACTCTTCTACAGAGAACAGCAGCTCTGCTCTACTGACAACAAGTAACACTTTGATGCGCTATATGAGCAAAACATATCTTTTAAAAATCATTTTCAGCTGCAGATGTTTCCTGTTTTGCTAGAATGGAACACCAGAAATATTCCTTTTTTTCTCAATAACTCATCTTTTCAAATATTATCTCATACATGAGTTAATTAAGCATCAGACTATGTGCTTTTCAATAATATCAAATACACAATTTTGACGAGAAACAAACATTGAACAAAACATTAATGAAAATCTGTCAAGTAGGACTGCAGCAATGATTTTCGTTATCAGTTAACAACTAATGATGCACTCTAGAAAATGTATGTTTTGTAAATGTTTAACTGTAATTTTTGGAATAACTTTTAGTTATTTCACAGATTTTTAAAGTTAGTAACATTACAGATAATAACTAGTAAAATCACAGTACAAAAATGTAAATAATATCTGCATTAAAAATCTGTATTTTGTATTTATTTATTTTTTTACAAATGATTAGATCATAAAATAACACTAGTTTTTACTGTATGAAAAAGGAAGAAACATAATTATTTTTAGAGATAATTGCTGTCATTTGAAGAAAATGCTATTATTATTTTACAGATTTTCCCTGTTTTGTTAATTTACAGATAATATTTAGTAAAATCTCGGACAAAAATGAAAACAAAGACTATTGTTTTTACAGTTTTTGAACATTACAGCATTCTGGCGCACTTAATAATTTTGAAAAAATTCTTTACTTGTTTGTTTGTTTTTAGCATTCAGACTGTTAATAAAACCACCTACAGACGGGTGACAAATTAAAAGAACAAGCTGAACCCCTGACCTCTATAGCCCCATTTACTTGTGGAGTCCCTCAAGGCTCCATTTTGGGTCCCATCCTCTTTTTGTTGTATATGCTGCCTCTGCAGTTAATATTGTTTTACTGACAATATAGAAAGAAATCTGTGTATAAAAATAAAAAATAAAGATTCAGTGTAGCTCTTGCTGGTCTGCTTTAAAGATATTTAAAGTAAGACAGATCTAAACCTTCTCAATCTTTAGGAAAATAAGACTGAAATGTTAGTCAGCTGTACCTTTGGGATGACTGTTGTGGCTTTGAATTGATCTTTCGTGAAAAACCTTGACATGATCTCCATGATCTGATTTAAATTTGGCTGACAGAGCAGCTTGGGGGTCAAAACCAGTTAAGACTTTAACCAAGATGATGGCTGGTTTCTACTTCAAAAGACAAAGTTACTCATGCTTTAATAACTGCTACGTGAGACTTTAGTTTTTTTTAATTGGTTCACCTAATTTAGTAGAACTCTGGCATCTTCAAACGCTGCTTAGAGCAATGAGGAACCAGATGCTCCTGGATGTTCTGACATTCGGAGACACAAATAGTAGTGATCGAGCCTCTGCGGTGGCTGCGTCTAATATCTGGAACAGTTTGTATGTAAAAACTGCTCACACTTCAGAAAGTCTCCACTGCAGACCCTCTTCTTCACATTGGCATTCGATTCAAGTAGAGCTTGACACTCTAACTTCATCTTTTATAGCATTATTTATTGCGCACTTAATATTTTCTTGTCTTTTTATGCAGATTTGTCTCACAGTCATTGCGTTTTATTGGGTTTTATGGCCCGCTGTGGTAATCGTGCATCACTCAGACTCAGCTCTTGTCGTTTTAAAATGTGCTTTATAAATAAAATTGACTTTGAAACACCAAATGAGGGAATATCTTTTAGAGAAATAGTGTTAATCTTTGGAATGAAGTTCCCAAAACTTGGAGAATCAATACCCAGGAGCACTGAGGCTGTTCTAGTAGTCAATAACGCATTGCTAAGTCACTTTATTCTGGTTTTTCCTTTAATTTGCCACCCAAAACGCAACCTGAATGGAGCCAAATGTTTGGATGCCACAATGAAGAAATCTCAAATTTTGAGAAAACTTTAGGTGACAAACATCAACCTGAGTGTAATATTATGTGTAAACCTAAATAAACGGAGCCAATTTAGTGAAATATTAATATAGATAATCATGAATAAGACTGATTAGGATGTTTAGGCATAAGCTTTGTCATAAAAGACAACTTTTTAAATGTTTAGAGCTTGTTGTTTAAGCGAGAAATAGCAACAATGGAGTCCTAAAACACGCTAAAAATAATCTTGAAATTTCACATTATGTAAAAAGCAATGAAAGTGTCGGGGAAAGCGGGAAATTGTGTCATTCATACAAACTAGAAGGAAAAATACACCTGTGGACACTTTGAAATTGCTGAATATCTCCAGTCTGAGTCAGATTTTGTGATATCAGATTAGGATTTTTACTGAAAGTTTACAAATGTTGCACAATTTTCCAGATTGTGCATGCATACAACATTTGTTTTTCAATTCTGATGACTTTGAAATCAGCCGAAGCGTAGCAGAAACCCTCATTTGCTGCATTAAATCAATGTTCTTTTTTTGGTTGGAGCTGTGCTGGGTGACTTCACACTATTCATGCTCACAAAAATAACCAAACCAAACAAGGAAAATCCAGTCAAAGTGCCAGCGGTTGTGTTTTGGACAGCTTTAAAGTGCCTCGAGGTGTATTTTTCCTCTACAAACACAGTGTTGTCCTTGCAGCCACAGTGTTGTTGTCGTCCCAGGCTGTCGACACAGAGCCTCCCTCTCACCAGCAGCTTTGGTGGGAGATGCTTCCTCTCCCTCCTGGTCCTCCTCATCCTCCTCCCCTTCACAAGGGTCTTCCAAAGGAGGGTAGACACCTAGGTTCTGCATATGCGCTTCAGCCATCTTCTGCACAGCTACACACAGGTGAACACACAAACACACAACAGGACCACACCGACACATGGACACAGGGATAGAGGGATATGTTGTTTTTGGTTTTACCACGCTTCAACACTGTCAGTTTTTTATCAAGGGTTTTTTTGAACGCGTGCCAGACCGGCAGGACGCCAGTTAAACACATGCACCGACAGACAGACAGACACACACTGATTTTATAGTTGTTTTCCCATCTGTTTGTTTGTATCCTCGTCTTTCCTCGACTGATATTATCTCAGCTCTGGCTTCCTCGAGGTCACCTTCATTCTTTCACACCCTCACATACACCGTTTTTTTTTGTTTTTTTTTAGCTTATGCAACTAGAAATGATTCTGTTTCAAGGGCACTTTTCTGAGGCTTCCTCTCATTATATCATCACTCGACACCCAGAAATCCCAGATAGATGAAACTCTGCTGACAAATTCTTTAATGGCCAACGAAGACACAAAAGAAAGCTCATGCATGTTTTTTTTTTTTACTCAGGCCTACATATATGTGTGTGTTCATGCCTGTTTCTGTGTGTGCGCGCCACAGCTGTATACACAACTGACTGTAATCCTGGATGATCCAGACTTTCCTCGACTCACACTCAGTGTCTCACAGCTGTCACACTCTAATCTCTCCACACAGATATATGGGTCCTGCTGTTGGGCGTATAAGAGCAGAAACACATAGAAAACACGCCTATGCATGTTACAAACGCGCATGCACAGAGGAAGTAAAAAAAAAAAAAAAAGAATGATATAAAGCCCTTTTATTGCATATCTACCCATCTGTCGCATGCAAGGCTTCAGAAAAAGCAAAAGGGAGGGGGGGAAGAATGACTGCAGCGAAGCACGGTAAAACAAAAAAATAAACACAAAGGGAGTAGCACGACACACACAACCGCCACCTGTAGAATGAAAGCTGCTAACCTTTGAGTGATGGAGGCTGGTACACGTTTGGATTAACACGTTTTGGTTTGAGCACGCCATTCTCGCCTACGACCCACTGTGGATGAAGAAAGACAAACATTAATACGACTTCTCCTTAAAGATCCCCTCCGAACACTCACTGATGTGCTTTTCCACAAAAACCAGCTTAATTCTTTAAGATTTCTTAACATTTAACCTCAGGTATGGCTCATTTCCCTTGTGAAAAGTTCCAGGAAGCTAAAAACAAAATGCAGCTATGGTTTATTTTGATGGATGATCTGCTGGATGCAATGCTGAAAACTTAGTTTTTCACATTGCACTAAAGGCCTAATCACACTTGTATAAGCTGCTATGGCTTCCAAACAAGTTGTGGTGTTAAGACTGTATGCGCACATCTTGTTCTCATCTTGAACATAAGCTCAGAAACCCCTTAAAAGAAGTAAAGCAACAACAAGTAAAACACATTAAGTTGTTTTCCACTGCAGGAACTTGCATTGTTTTGCATGTTCCAGTCCTTAAAGAACCTCTTTCAAGGACATTTTAAGGGTAGAAAAAAGTATTTACTTTAGGTTAGAAACTTCTAAAAAAAAACTTCTGGGTGGATATCTGTGCTGATTGGTAAAACTCGGAGAAGACAAGTGCAGATTTGTGCAGATTAGAGAACAATAACAGGTGTTTTTCTGCCTTCTTGATGTTATTGTCAAATAGTAGTCTTCTTTCAAATGTTAACAACAGAAAATTCACCATACAGGTGAGCATAGCAAACCATTTCTCACATGGTAGTTATGTGCAGTTGAAACTGTTGGATTCTGCACTGTAATGGAAATCTGTGCTTAGTTCCTGCAGTGGAAAGCCACCTTATGTTGCATAAAGGGTTAGAAAAACATGTGCCAAAGTGTACAACAAATTTACATATGTCATAGTTTCAAAAATTCAGCATTACAAGGCATGATATTTAAATGTACTGCAAATTACACAATACAAAGTGCTTTACATTCTGCATAAAACATGATGATGATGATGATGATGATGATGATGATGATGATGATGATGATGATGCAGTTAATGATTTGGACACATATTCAAACCCAAGATCACTTTTTGTTGTTGTTGTTTTTTCATAAATGCCCCTTAACATCAATTTTTAAAAAAAAAAATTCTTCATTCCCTTTATTCCTATGGGTGTGTCCTAACATGCAGTGACCACGCATGCGATGCAATACTTGTACAACAGGTTTTGCTTTTCAGAAATGTCAGTCGTCAGATTTTTGCATTCTCACTTTTTAATTCTCCTCTATCTTACCTTAGCCTTTGACACAACAAAAATGTACTCAACCATCTGGAAGGTTTTATTGATATCAGTGATGTGGCTCTGCAGTGATTAGTTTCTTACATTTCACATAGGGCCTTCTCAGTAATTCTTGTCACATCTTCTACTCACCTACGGAGTTCTACAGGGATCCATGTCGGATCTTTTATTATTTTCCATGTATTTGCTTCCAGTGGAACAAATTCTCAGTAAATATAACATCCATAATCACTTCTATGCAGATGACACACAATTGTATGTTGTGCTTAAGCCCAATAGTAATGATGTGTTTTCCTTACTCCCTGACATTAAACACTGTATATCAAAATAAGTCCTCAATGACTCCAAACCAGAAATCATAATAATCTGTAGAATAAACTGTAGAAACAATACCAATTATTTTATGCCTGGTTTGGGAATGTTGTTCACTGATGTTAAATAAATGTGTGTACTTTAATGCTCAGCTGACAAGGCACATACAGTGTTGCTTCATTCAGCTCATCCTGATCTCTAAAGTTTTTTCCTTATTTTTCAAACTAAGAAAAGCTCATCCACCACCTCTGAACTCGATCATTGTAATGCACTTTACTTCAGCATCAGTAAGGATTATTTACTTTTAGTTCTTTTATAAATTTGCTGTAAATCATTATCTCAGTTTTAGAAAGGTAATAAAACAAATAAAGGCAGAATTATAACTATTTTACTGCTATTGCATGGTGGTAAGAATGCATATTTTGATGCTAAGAAAATGTTGTACAGAAGTCAAATAGCTGTTTCCCTAGTCAAGAATGAACCTTGAAGAATTTGAAATGAAATAAAAAGGGCTTGGGTTTGAACAATGGCTCATGGGTTTGTGAGGGTGGACATATCACAGGGACAAACAGGGAATTAAAGAAAAAAGTTAGAATCTTTGAAGTTGGGAGCAAAACGTTTACTTCTTGGGGAGGATATATGAGGATACACGGACACCTAGTATTAAAAGGTGTTTCGACTTCACCTTTACCTGATGGGTGGACTGATCATCCTCAGGAGATGATTGGTCGGCGACTCTGAACAGCGTGGCAGGTGTTGGCCTCCTGCGTCGGATCTACAAACGAGCACAAACAAAGGGCAGCCATAAATGCATGAATAATTAAGCTGTTAGCTGGCGCTGTATTATTAATAACGTTCAGCACAAAGACGCGTCAATCGGATGGGAAATGCTCGTGACGTGATCATCCAGTCCTTTAAAAACTGATGCTATAAACAAACACAGTGCACAGAGGAAGCCCTGTATCCAACATCTAAGCTTCTGAGACGGGATTTAATTGAAATAAGTGACCTCCTCACGCGTATTTAAACATCTAATCCTGCCAAACAGAGAGTCCATGGAAAAGGGGTAATTCGGAACTAAATGAACCCAGCCAGACACTCCCATCCACTGTTAAACCTCCACACTGCGTCTTGGAGGTTCAAACCAGGTAGCTGATGGCAATAAGAGTGCAACCAGGGCCGAATCAACTCTAACTATGCCATGCACAAGCTGCTGTACACACTGAATTCTCTGTCTCTGGGAACAAATGCCCAGCTGTGCCCATGCAGCCCTGCAGCTCGGCAGCATCGAGGCCTGCCGGTGGGAATGCAACCCCTCAGAAGAACCCATTGTGCCTGAGATAAAAATTCATTTTGAGCATGAAACACTTGTTGGTTTGTAGTTTACCAACACAGAGGGTGCTGCGTTTGAAGAGAAGCTGTGTATTTGGATGGAATTTTGCAAAACTTGTTAGTGATTTGTCAGCACATCGATGCAGTCAGTTAGGTAGTTAGTTCACTGATTAGCCAAATGAGAAGAAAATTGACTGTTTTGATGATTGATAAACACCTTTAAACCCCAACAGCAGCAAGCAGGTTTGAAAGACCTGAAGTTACACCATTTATTACACCATTTATCAGAGCCAGAAACTGTAAAAACTGAATTTTGGAGGAGAAATTCAACTTTCCGACAGTCAGGAAAGATAATCAAAGTTTAAAATCATGATATTTCATCAAAATTAGTTTATTCTACATGTCTCGTGTTTTTAAAAGTCACAAAAAATTAACAGTTTGCACCAGATTACGTCTAAAACTAAAAGTTTGTGCTCCTTGGTGCAATTAAGAAGTCATGATTAACTTTGCTTTGACCAACAGTCAAGTCCAGAAAATCCAAAGAGTTTTCTGTTGAACTGCAGGCAGTGTTTCCACAAAGCATGGAAAAGACGACGAGAGAGACTAAGAGGAAAACAAAACACACTGGATCAATAAAATAAATGCAGCATGGCTGGTATACGGCAATATGTTGGAAGATACATCCAGCATGGTGAAACATCTTTCTACAGTTAAGCAGAGTTGAATGAAAAAGTTTGTAGAGGCTGTAAAAACGTAAAAAGTTAACTATCTGTAGCATGATTTTGCCAGTGTTGGTAGACAGTTTAGGACATTATAACTGTATTATTCTGCACAGGAGACGTTTCTGAACTTCGAGCCATGGTTGTGCTGTTTCCATAGAGATGCAGGACATAAACAATGTATTTAATATTTTTCTCACTGTAAATTTAATTTAACTCAAATAAGTTATTTTACAGGGTTTTTTCCTGTGTTTTTTGTTTTTTTTAAAAATATAACTGATACTCTTTGACTGTTAAACATTACATCTTTTTTATTATAATTAAATGTAAATTAACTATACTGACACTTTCTGTGGTTTTAAAGAAAAATAACAGATTTTTAATTATTATTTTATTTTATCTGACTTTGATTTGTATCATTATTTCAAAGTGATTAACTGCATAAATACATTCAAAATGGTAAATTATGATCGTTTTAAATCACAGGGTTGGCTGTTTGACCTTCATCACCTCTATGGGCCAAAGTCAAAAAGGTCAAAAAGTGCAGACCATCAATTATTTGTGTCATTAGATTGTTTGATGTTTGGCTACTGGAATCCTGATGCACATTTTCTGACATTTTCTGAACTAAATTTTTGATCATATAACCAGAAAAACTGCCTGGAACTTGGTTTGTGGTGAAAATAATCATTAGTTGCCACCTTAACTGGCTTAAAGCAGCAGTTTGAGGTTTCCGTGGACGTTTCGCTCAATTTTTCCCCTTCGTCACTCAAATTTAACACAGTCCCTGTTCAAACTATAACATTTTAACAAGCCGCCTTTCGAGCGAACAGGACGTGACTGTTTGATGGCCAGAAGATAAGTTCAGGGTGGAGTCTGAGGCCTTCACAGAGAAAAACTGCACATGCACAGCTCGGTGGTTTGGCTCAGGTCCCCACAGTTGTACAGAATGACTCGCTGACATCTATAAAACTACCTTTTTGGAAGAAACCTCGGGTAAAATGAGAACACCAGCGGTGCAGTTGCAGTAAGTGGATTTGGCCGGTGAGACAAACGAGGCATTGAGGAGTGTCCTCTGTGCTGCAGGCCAACCTTGGCCATGACTTGAACCTGAGCGCCGCTGTTTACGGCTCCACACGACATCACAGGAAGCACCCTGGCTCTCTATTTTGCATACTGGGAGCCGTGTTTGTGTTCGCTGTGTCGAGCTGTGCGTCATCGCAGCCAGGCAGCGTGTTGCCAAAGCAGAGGTTTTGCCGGGACGCGTGGTGGAAATGTGCTGCTGTCCGATTGGGAGTAATCAAGCGTGGATCTCACCCTTATTTATGACACCAGATATAAGTTTTAATCTCATCACGCAACTTCCAGCTTCCTTGTCTAGTGTCATTTTCATCTCACTGCATCTTGTTTGGCTTCATATCTAAACAATATCTTCAATAATCACTGTGATGTTACTTCTCAGTAGTTCCTGAATCATGTGCAGCATTTCATACTTTCATTCCTCAGGTGCAATATTTCAGTTTCATGGACAATATTGTCAATATGGGCAATATTTCATTTCCTTTTTCAGGTGTGATATAATACTTCATATCATTTTTTCACTATCATATGTGATACTACTGTCTACCTCAGTATAGTTACTTTT
>NW_007578681.1:181146-182447 GCF_000690725.1 Stegastes partitus
CCAATCAAATGTAATGTTTGAAAGTACATTTAAAAACTCTGTGAAACTGGGATGGACATTTTATACTACACTGTAAAAAAAAAAGAAAAAAAAGAATGTTTTTCAAACTGTTTTTATATCAATTTTTTTGGGAACAATTTACTGATATTTTACAGATTTTTTTGTTGTTGTGTTAAATTACATATAATAACTAGAAAAAAAACAGACAAAAATGGTAAAAATTCTTTGTGATGGCAAAGTTACACTGTTTTGCTGTATTTAAATCGGCTCAATTATAATTATTTTGCAGATAGTTGCTGGTTTTTCACCATCATTATAGTTTTCCAACATATTTAACATGTTTTTTTCTCTGATCCTTGCTGCCAGATTTCCATCATGTTTCTACAGGATTTGTTACAGTGTACACTATTAGATTTCAGAGTTATTTTACAGATGTTTCCTGTTTATATATGATATGATAAATTACTTTTTTTTTTTAAATCACAGAAAACACAGAAGAAAACTGTAAATTATTTCCACACAGCTCATCTAAATTATGACAGATAAGGATACTTTTTTTTTTTTTTTTTTTAATTCTCTGACTGTAAAAATTACCCAATTTTTATCCAATTAAAAAAAGCCTAAGTGATTATTATTTTACAGAGGTTTGCTATTATTTAAAAAGAACTATAGTTAAAGCTAAGGAATCATTGAAAATGTTTGTAATCATTAAAGAAATCACATAATTGCATTTGAAATTTGTGTA
This sequence comes from Stegastes partitus, assembly GCF_000690725.1. Taxonomy (NCBI): domain Eukaryota; kingdom Metazoa; phylum Chordata; class Actinopteri; family Pomacentridae; genus Stegastes; species Stegastes partitus. The sequence goes on from NW_007578681.1 coordinate 181,892, forward strand.
TCATTCATTTACTTTTCATTTTCAGAGTTGTTTTGCTGATTTTTCCTGATTAATGAATGAATGAATGAAAATCACAGCCACACAACGCACTGATCTTTCTTCCTGTGTTTTATAAGATACAGTTTTGTGGTAAAGTTTGAATCCCTGCTCCACGCTGTTTGCTCCTTTACATCAATAAACAAGTACACATTTCCAGAGCGAATCCATTCGACGCTCCACCTGGAACCTTTATCACTGTTTTCTCTGCGGTCATGACAAACCTGTCAAACTGTCTGAAGTCCATTTCATGACCGAGCGGTTCGAAGGTGTCACTGACAGGCAGAGTTGCAGAAAGAAAGAGGAAAAGGGTTCATAGTTGAGCTCAGTTTGCTCGATTTGTGATACAAATAGCTACAGTGAGATAAATGGGAGATAAAATTGATGGTGTGGAAACCTGAGGCCAGTGAGAAGCTGATGATCTGTTGACCTGCTCACATGCAGCATGTGTGCAAAAGGTCATCAGCTCATGTCATATGGGCAGTTTTTAAATGTCATTTTTAAAGTTTAGTTTAGTTAG
>NW_007578681.1:184923-206983 GCF_000690725.1 Stegastes partitus
GGCAAAAGATTTGACACTAAACAACACAAACAACATAAATAAAACACAACATGAAAAAAAGAGAAATAAACTGTCCCAAAGAGACACAAACAAAATGTCATGAGACTTAAAAAAATAATGAGACATAAACAAGCAAAAAATGAGACACAAAATTACACAAATGAGATGCAAAATGAAAAAAAATGTGCTACAAAATGAGACCAACACAAGACACAAAATGATAGAAGGCAGACACAAAAGAAAAATGAGACACAGCCTGAAAAAAATCAAACACAAAATGACATAAGACAAAACTGTCAGAGACCAGAACAAACATCATAAATAAGACACACAAGGAAAACGAGACGTTAATGATAGAAACGAGACACAAAACTACAAAATTGGAACACAAAATGAAACCAAGAAGACACAAATAAGACACAACATCACAAAAATGAGACATAAAGGTCCCAGACGCAAACAAAACAACACAAACTTTATATTCCTATTTATAATGTTGTATTTTTGAGTTCTCTCCATCTTTTTGTGCCATGTTTACCTGGTATTTTTGCTTTTTTTAAATGTCATTTATCACGTTTCAGATTTTTCTCTCCTCCTTCACAGTGTTTCCATAGAGGTGCAGGACTTTATATTGCAGAGAAAAATGAGCTGGCAGTGAGTTAACATGTGACAGGAGCAGAAGCTGGTTGGAGTTCAGACGGTTAAACACCTACAGAAGAGTTGTGAAGTGTTTTCTGAGAGCTGCCATGTAAATGAAAACATTGAAAACAAGCTGCATGTTTATAACTTTGTCAGGTTTAATTGGAGGTGGAGCGGTGGAGCAGGAAGGACTGGCTCCAGCGTCGGACCCTGCGCTGTGTTTGGGTACATGAGTCACTGTTGACTTTGCATGTTTCGGAGCTGCACATGTGTGTGTGTGTTGGACGGGCTGATGTGGGTCTGCTCCCCGGAGGCCGTCCTCTGAGCTGGTGCTCTCTAGCCGGGCCTATAAAAAGCTGCTGCAGTAGGACAGCGTAAACTAGATCTGGAGGGTCTCCGGGGGGTTTTCCGAGGGATGAGACGGAAAGGTTCCTCGCCAGATCTGGCCTCGACGCAGAGCCGGCACACCTCAGATCTGCTTCCCCGCCGTCCCCCCTGTGTCCAACAGCGTTTCAGTACATCAGGTCATCCCACCACCACCACCACCACCACCATCATCGTCTGTTTGATGGATGTCTGAGCATCACTCTGGTCTATATGAAGCGCTCCGATGGCACAGCTGCAGCCCCGCTCCAGATGGATAGATATGGATTTGTACAGTATTGATTTACAGTTATGGCATCTGCCTGCAGGCGCGACACTACATCACTCCCAAATGAGCACTAGGGTATGTGCGCAGCATACAGGGAACGCATTCCATTAAAAGTTCAGCCACAAACTATATGGAGTTCTGTCCATCTCTGTCACATTTCTACTCACTGTGGGCTCATTTTTCACTGCAATATAAAGTCCCGCACCTCTATGGAAACAGAACAACCGTGAAGAAGGGAGTCAGAAATGCCTCCAGTGCAGGATGACACAGTATGGTATTGTATATTGTTACAAAGCTGCAATAATGACATGAAAATGCAAAGATAACAGGTAAAAATGGCACGAAAAGATTAAAAAAATGACACAAAAAAGCACGAGAAGATTAAAAAGGGACATAAATTGACACAATAACAGGCAAAAGTGGCCCGAAAATATTAAAAAATGACACAAAAACAGGCAAAAATGGCAGAAAATGACACAATAATAGACAAAAATACCATGAAAAGATTATAAAATGACACAAAATGACACAATAATAGACAAAAATACCATGAAAAGATTATAAAATGACACAAATTGACACAATAACAGGCAAAAATGACACGAAAGATGCAAAATTAACACCATAAAACAAACAAAAAAATGCAATAATGACGCAGAAAGAGGTAGAGAGAACTCAGAAACGTCTTATGATGCCATAAATCGTTTTTAAAGAAGCAAACTGAAGCGGAATTTTGTGAATGTGGTGATTTTAAGCTGACGTTTGAGGCATTTTCCCGGATGGAGCAGCACATCATGCATGTCACATTCAAGGGCCATTGGAAAGTTGAACATCTCATGAAAACTTCAGTTTTTTCTGTGTCTGCTAAATGATGTCATTTGTTTTAAAAATAAAACCTGTCATTGTTTTGAGGCTCAGAGAGTTAACTGTCAATTGAAATTCTGTTAACTGCATCTGATTAGTTAATTGATTAATCCTCTGCATTGAATCAATGTCGACAATGATCCAAAACACTAAAACGCTCCTCGTGCAGCACCTTCTGTTAGTTTTTTGTTTAGAGAAAACTGAGACTGTTTAAATGGCACATGCAGAAAAAAAGTGATTTTTGATGAAATATGACGGTTTTAAGGTCAGACTTGATTGAATTTCCTGATGGGACCATACCTCACACATGATACATTCAAGGACCGTGGGAACATTGATCATCTGATTCTGCTTTTACAGTTTCTGACTCAGAAAAACAGTGGAATATTGGCCATTTTTTTAAAAAAGAAAGCAAATCTTTCAAAGCTGCTGGTGGGTTTGAGGTTCAGAAGAAAAAACTGCTTATTTTGGCTTTTTTTTTTTAAAATGACACATGTGGACTAAAGCGATTTTGATGAAATATGACGGTTTTGAGCTCAGGTTTGATTGGATTTCCTGATGGAACCAATACGTCACACTCAAAATGTTTAGGGACTGTCGGAAAATTAAGGATTCTTTGTGCTCTTAGGGTAATAAATGGTGTATGTGTTTCATATCCACAAGCAGGTTTTGAGGCTCAGAGAAATGAAGGATCGCAAACCTGGCAGCAATAAAAACAGGACTACATCATCAAAAATCACTTTAGTCTAAATGTGTTGTTTAAAAATGTGACAAATCAAACTGTTTTGCTCTGTAAAACATCGCCTTTCCAGTTTCAGTGAGTCTTTAAACGCCTCCTCCGTGAGGCGTTTGCTTGTCTCTGCTGAACCTGGGGGGTTAAGGACGCTCTGTTGCAGTTTAACTCCGTTTGCTGCAGCTCTGATCTTTAGCCGGATTGAACTCGAAGAGAAACTTGATTAAACAAAGACTCGGAGTGGCCCCTCTTTCTGCCACCGGCCCCCCGGTGAGCCTTTTACAGCCAAGTGACAGAACCCCATGTGGAGCGCTAAGTGCAATCTGGGAAGGAGTTCAATACGTGCAGGTGAAAAATGATCCGTCTCACTATGAGCTCAGTGTTTTTTTTCCTGCTCAGACATTTCTCATGCAGACAAATACAGCAGCTCAGTTATAGCTGAACTGCTTTAAATTAGAGGGATACACCAACTTTTCCTCTCTGAGATATAAATACATCTATAATATAAGTACATCTAAAATATAAATACATTGCAGTAGGTGGGTGTTCACTGAAAATTCAAGCGAGTCCTTTTTTTTTTTAGAATTTGTTGGTGGGAGGTGATTTTTTGTTTATTTTTTTAAAAATTTTTTTTAAGGCTTTTTGTTTGGTAGTCAACAAGCAAAGGGCAAGGATCAGTTTGTCAGAAATTTTTTTTTAAATTTTAAGGATTTTTAAAAATCCTTATTTCCCCTGTATTTTTTAAAATACATAAAAATGTCCCAAAAAAAGAAATTGAATTTAAATATCTAATGTATATAGCATTTTTCTTATTACTATTTATTAAATGAAACTGTTAAATTCAAGTTTTCTGTAATATTACATAGAATTGTTTCCAACAAGAGAGGTAGGTTGTATAATAATGATACAGTAAATACAGTATATATACATCCCTTAATGTAAAAAAAAATAATAAATTTTTTTTAAAGATATTTAATGGTTTTGCAGGTTTTGTTTACTTTTTTTTTTTTAAACATTTTTACATGTAAATTCCGTCTCTTTTTGTCATAGCATTGATATTGTTTTGCATTTAAAAAAAATACAGATTGCAGATTTTATCATTCTAAATATCTATCTGTCCACTTAATTTTATTTAGTAATTTGCTTAATACTGTTATGAATACTGATATACATCATTTAATTGTATTTATTTTATTTATTCATGCATAATTTATTGTAAATATCCTTTAATAAAAATTGAAAAGCTAAAAAAGTACACGATACCAAGTAAAATGAAATCTATAAAATGTGTTTTAATTATGGAACATTTCTGTATTTTTTACTAGATGGTTATTTCCTGGGCTGCAAGATGGCTCGGTGGTTAGCATCGCTGCCTCCCAGCTAGAAGGTCGCCAGCTTCCTCCCACACAGTTCAAAAACATGTTGAGGTTAATTGGTGATTCTAAATTGTCCGTAGGTGTGAATGTGAGTGTGCTTGGTTGTCTGTCTCTAAGTGTAGCCCTGTGATAGACTGGTGACCTGTCCAGGGTGTCCCCTGTCTTCACCCTGAGTCAGCTGGGATAGACTCCAGCCCCCCACGACCCTAATGAGGATTAAGCGGTGTACAGATAATGGATGGATGGATATTTTCTGTTGTTTTACGGTATTTCGGTGCCTCAGCCTTCTATATTTTTAAGATGCCTTCAGGTTACATCCACTGACCAGCTCCAACACACTGACTAGCAGCCGCCTGTTGAGTTTCCAGCTGCTTCAAAGAGGGTCAAGGACAAACTTCCACCCCGACTGCACCGTTCTATCACATCTCATTCCTATTCAGATGCATGACATCACTGAACTCCCAGAAGTCCGTGAGGCTGCTTGCATGTTGCTCCTCAACATTCACCCAACACTCTGGCGGCGACCTCCGACCCCACCGCTGGCTAACTGAATAAACAGATGGGCCACACATCGCGTCTGCGGGGGCTCCGATGACCCCCGAATAGGAAATGTAATTACGCTGCACCCGGTGGCGCAATGATATCATACTCAGACGACACCCGCCCCTCTCACTCCGCTTCACCCCCCCCAGCATTTATGTAATTAGCCGCTGATGGCTGTTTGTCCTGTTGTTGCAGAGACTGGAGGAAAAAACTGACGCGCCGCTGCATGATGAGCGGCAGAAAAAGCTCCTGCTGGGCCTCAGCGAACACCTGAGGAGCTGCCAGTCAAAGCTTCCACAGAGACGGAGGCACGACTGACAGCCTGCTCAGGTGATTCTGCTTTTTTTTTTTGTCCGAGCACTCGAGAGAGACAGATCTGTTCCAGAGGTCAACAGGAGCCACAAACAGAGGACAGAGTAGCTATAGTTACTCATCTGCAGCGTCATACGTAGCCACAGGTGATAAACGACAAAATGGGTACCGCTGATGGTTGCTATGCAGCTCATTGCTCGGATGCAAAATGCCCAGAAGTGTCATCATTTAAGATTGGAATCCAAATCAGTTTGAAATATCTAAGGAAAAAACAAACAAACATCTAAACCCCCCAAGCTAGCTGGGAGGGTTGAAGGCATGTTATATTTTTACACCATTTATCATCCAGAAACTGTGAAAAAACACAAAGAATCAGTGGATTTTCAACTTTCCAATTCACCTTGAACTACTCATCCAATCAAGATATTTCATCAAATTTGTTGCGACGTGTTTCATTTAAAATCTGACAACAATAGAGAAATTGCAGCAACCAGATTTGGTAAAAGTCAAAAAATTCTGCACTCTTCGACCCAGCTGAAAACTTCTTGGTGATTCAGCTCTGAAGTTACAGATGTATGACAAAAACTGAGGGAGCTGTCAGCTGAACTGCAGGCAGTGTTTCTATAAATATCTAAATAGCTGCAGACAAGTACGGAAACAAATTAAAAAATATTTAAAAGCATGTAGCGCCATCATTTTTTCCCCCTCAAGTAACAGAGTGTGGAAAAGTGTAATACATGTTGATGCATTTATAGTTTTCTTGCTTTTGTAATCCTGTAAACCATCCAAACACCAAATACCAGCAGGTTTGAAGGCACATCTTTAGAAAAATATCCTCTAACTTACATAATTTGTCAGTCAAAAGCTATAAAGCTCAGAAAGAATCATTAGACTTTAACTTTTCTGATGGTCCTTGAACTACTCATCTGTGACATGTGGTTCAATCACGAAATATAACCAGATCTAAGCTCAAAATCTGGAATATTTTCCATGTCTTGTTTCAAACTTCAAGCATTTGTTCAAACTAGATTTAGTAAAAAAACAAAAAAATCTGTGAATGACTCAGCTCACAGTCACATGATTCAAATTGTGGGGCTTTGGTTGAACTGCAGGCAGTGTTCACAGAGAGCACATGGTGGTTTCTTTAGTCCTCTAAATCCTCAAAACCTGCCAGCATGTGTGAAAGACAGGATAATGTCATTTATCATAGCTAGAAACTGTAAAAACAGAAAGAATCAAAGGGATCTAAAACTTTGGTCCATGAACTACTCATCTGTGACGTGCCATTGACGGGACACTGTCAGCACAAATCAGATTCTGTACAAAAAACTCCTCAACGAAACTGTCAAGTCACTCTGCAACCAGGAGTAATGTGACAAAAGTGACTTTTCTGCTGAACTGCAGCCTGTGTTTAAACAGAACACAGACGAGAGAAATAATAAACAAAGTGTGAACTATCTGCAGTCTGTAGAGCCATGATTTATTCTCCAGTATTACCACCACCTGTCGGCCATGTTAATTCCATCTTTTCTCTTTTAAATTAATTCATTTATGTCATTCTAACGGTGCCCTACTGTACAGAAGACAAGATCTCTCTTCTTCTAGTCATGGTTGTTCTGTTTCTATAGAGCTGCAGGACTAAATATGAAACCCCAGTCAATAAAAATGTGACAGGAGCAATAAAAAAAACACCCATAAACTGCCTGGAGTTCAGGGTTTTCAGTTTCCAGGCAGACAAACTGCTCCATATTTGTGCACATCCTAGTTTCCCTCCTGAACATATTGAAGATGACCTGGCGCGGCCCTGTGCAGGCTCATTAAGCTTCAGGCAGATAAACACTGGGGGGAAAAAAAAAAACATCTCCACTGAAAATCTGAGATTACAACTCGCGCAATAACATAATGCTACGTCTTCTGTGTGTTGATGAAACAGGGATTGGGACCAATCCCATTTGTTCCGAGTCACGCTTCCTCTTTGGATCGTGTGACCCCCCCGCCGTGGCTCCGCGATGGCGGCGGTTGACCCCGAGAGTCGAACCGGGAGGCAGCTGGAGCTACAGTTCAGGGTCCAGCCGAGACCACGCTGACTCTGACGTCAGCCGGTGATAACTCAGATCCCGCTCTGATCCCCCAACCTCCAGTTCTGTCCTGCTGCTGCCCTTTAATCCTCGGCTTCTTCGCTCAGCGCAGATATGACTATTGTCTCTGCAAGTGCTGCACATGACTCCTCTGCATGACCGCGGATAGAAACTATGTGGAGGTGGAAACCAGTGAATGCACGTTAAGGGACTGGGCAGAAGTGGCTCAGTGCACTGTGAACGTTTTTAACCATAATTTATAAATGCTGCTAATACAAGATTTATCTACATATGTGCAATATCCACATTAAGTGCAACACACAGGTCTACCTCACTGCCTACAGAAATAATTAGTGTTACATAGATAATTCTGGCTTTTCTGCTTAATGTTTACATTTTACTATAGTGCACTTATTTGCTTGTATTTTTACTTTGCTTGTATTTTTATTTATATTTTGCTCTTGTTTTACAATTGCGCTTATTGTTTATTAAGCTTTAAAAAAAAAAAAAGTTCCTTGAATCCTTGATTTCCAATAAATAAAATAAAATAAACTACAATAAACTAAAATAAAATAAAATAAAATAAAATATTCCAAATACCAAAAAAAAAAGTATTTTTAATACATGGTCCTTTTATAATGTTTGACTGTAAAATGACAAATTTTCTATATTTAAATCAGCAAAAAAATAAATGTAAAAAAGTATATTAGGATTTAAAATAGACTAAACATTTTTGAATTTTATTTTTTATTTTTTTTAAGATTATCTCTTTTTAAAGATAAATTAATTACATGTTGTGTGTAAAAAGACATTTTTTTTTTCAAAAGAAAGGAACAGTAGTCCAAAACTGCACAATGTCACATTAAAATCTGTATTTATTAAATATATTAGTTCTTTTTCAGCATGTGACCATAAAATTCTGCATTTTTTCACTGTTTAAATTAATACATTTTTATTATTTTAAAGATTTGCCGATAATAGAAAGAAAATATACGTATTTTAGTTTAAATAAAAGAAATATTTTCTTTTTAATGTTTATTTGACAGCTTTTCCCTGTTTTGTTAAATTACAGAGAAATGATTCCTGCTATGTAAATGCTCCTCTGACCTTTCTGGCAGCATCAACATCAGTTTCTTTAACATATCCAATCCTTTGATAAAATAATAAATCCAGAACAAAAGGTACACAGAAGGTTTACATCTACTTGTAAAGACTGTGTACAAGCGTTCATTTACATGTTTACTGCAAAAGGCCAAAACTGTAAATAACACTTTTCAAAATAAGAGTTTGTTCTTTTACAATTTGTGACCATAAAATTGCTTCACTGTATTTAAATCTGCCCAAAGCATCACAGTTCTACAGATATTTGTTGTTATTTTTATCTTGTTTTTTACTAGTTATTGAACTTTAAAGTCCTCCGGGTTATTTAATACATTTTTTATGGCCCCTTGCTGCCAGATTTTGACAGTTTTAATGGGACTTTGTTTTTACAGTGTCAGGAAGCGACGCCAGCAGAGGGTTTGTTGACCGCGGTGCTGAAGCCTGCAACACCGCGGGCTTCTGTCGGCTCGCGTTCTGCGGCCGTGCATGCCTGAGGTGCAGCATTATGGCACATTTTCAGCTCACTGTGTGTACAGTGTCATCAGGTGACAAATCACTCTGCCCATGCTCAATATTTATGCTTTTCCTCAGCTGTTTACACATCACACATCCGAGCACACAGCAGCCAAGAGGCGATGATGGACTGCTGGGCTAATATTACCATTAAGAGAGGTGGATTTCACAAACAGGTTTTCTTTGAGCTGCTGAAGTAAAATGGAAAAAGAAGACGAGAGGGGAAACTTGTGTGAGCAGATATAGACCACGAACATGTTGCTCCAGAGTCATTAACTAATCAAAGCTGTCAGAAGCAGGGAGGAACAAACACATACGTAACCCGCAGAGGACAGAGAACCATTGATTGTGTCCAAACTGGAATTACATGGTGCGGTTTCAGCGAAGCAATTCATCTGCGCTTTCATAATTTCTTTCCCAATTAGTTTTCGCCACCACAAATATCAACAAATACATTTTTCTTTTTGAATTCGTCACATCATCGGACAGACTGAGTCAGACCTCTGCAGGGGGAAGATCAGCGCGCCCTCCCGTCCCGTCCCAGCATGCTTTGCGGCGTCCAGAAAGATGTTCTTTCTGGGAGTGCATGTTGACAGTCCCCCAGACTGCTAATGTTTACCCACAAACACTCGCTGCATCAAAGGTCGCTGTTTGATGTTTAACCCACGGGATGACGGGAGGATGACGGGGCAGAGCGACGGGCGGCGAAGGCGGGGGAGGATGAGGGAGCGTTGGCGGGGAACAGGAACCTGAATCATGACCTCCACGACCCCTTTAGGTTTAATATGGATTAACGTGGACCGAGCCGCCGCTGGATGCCTTAAGATTAATCTATAGATAGTTCCCAGCGAGCAGGAAATGCTCCCACAACATTAACTACAAGTTCCAATAATGTTTCCAACAAAACATTTTATTCTATATCTTCCTTTCAGGATTTAGCTACAACATTCAGAAAATGTTTGGATATTAACAAAAAAAGGAAAAAGGTTCTCTAAGAAAGAAAAGTGTTTTCAAGATTTTAGAGAGAACGTCATCCTGCCTTTTTAAGAAACGTTCCAAGAATTAAAGAAATTAACTTTCCACTAAAAACATCACAAGAACGTTGCGCAATTTTCTAAGAACAAAACACAACACTGGCCAACATTACCTACAAGATTTAATAATGTTTTCAAGACAGAACTTTTATGTTTAAAGAACGTCTTAAGGATATTTGTCATTTCAGGTAATGTTCCTATGGGGTTAACAGTGAACTAAGACAGAACGTTTCAGCTGCAACATTTGGAAAATGTTTGGATGAGGATAACAAAGGTTATCAAATCAACATTCAGAGAATGTTTCCAGATGCAATTGAGGCCATTTTTAATAAAACATTCCGGTAAAGTTATATATTAACAAAGGGAGAACATTTTGCTGAAACCTTCCGACTTAGGAGAAGTTGTTAAGAGAACCCATTACAGAACATTATTCCAGAAAACATTCTCACAATGCTGCATGAAGAGAGGAGAAGGTTCTCCATGCAACATTTGGAAAATGTTTAAGGAACACGTAAAGAATGTCTTTGCATGAACTTTATACTTTCTTTCAAAAGAGCATTCTGAGATTTAAAAAAAAAACAAAACATCCCACTGAAAACATCACCAGAACGTTCTCAGAATGTTTTTAGAGAAGAAATCCTGGCTGGTTCCTTCGATATTCTGAGTTTCTGTGAATTCAAACAGGAGCTAACGAGTCAAAAACTGTGATTTATTAACAAAAGTGGAACATTTTGTCCCAGTAATGTGACAGATTAACAAAACACTTGGCCTGCGGTTCTTCTATAAAACCTTCCCACAACATTTCATGATAACAATCGTTTTAAGTTTCCTGGCTTTAGGAAGAACAATCTGGGAACTAAAGGAAAGGTTCTCGCCAAAAACATCACCAGAACTTTACAGAACTGTCTCAGAACATTTTTAGAACATCATATTAATGCACGTTGTCCTACATCACTTGCAAATTGCACAAAATTCAAAACTGTGGATGGTAAACACAACGTTCATGGTAGCGTCTCAACATGAAGTAAACTCGACCGTAGCAACCTGAGAAGGTTGTTTGCATGACCAAAGATGTCAAGGAGACACCTGGATGGAGCCACGGCTGTAAAACACACCAGAGGAGTCGGTGGAAAACAAAAAGGTGTTTCTGGACTCTTAAAAATCCCAGTTGAGGAACTTAAGGCCTGAAGTAGAACCTCAAACCGTAAAGAACGAGTGATGTCATGCAGCAGTCGGTCAAACAATGAAGTGAGACAATCTCACACGAGTCCAACATTTAAGTCCACTGACGGCCTGAATAACACGAAACTAAGAGTTTTAATGTCTGGAGAGAACTACGTGAGATCGCTGCACTGTACAAAAAAAATACAAATTAAAAAAAAGTTCTCTAACTGTTTTTAACTTTTGTTTTTTTTTTGTTTTTTTTTTTTAACAATTTACAATTATTTGACATTTTTAAACAATTTTTACCATAAAATTGCACTATTTCTACTGAGTCTAAATCATCAAAAACACTGTGTTACAGATACTGAAAATAAAGGATTTAAAAATAGTTTTTAAAAATTAAATTATTTATTTATTTAAAAAGCATATGTTATTTTACTGCATGTCCCCATTTTAGTAAATACAAATAATTTTTAATAAAATCATGAGGAAAAAAGTGTTGATTTAAATGTTGATTCACAAAAAAAAAAACAACGTCAACCTGCAAATAATGTCTACTTTTTAAAAAAAAAAAGTATTTTTGATAACAATAATAAGTAATTAATTCTTTTACAGTGTGTGACTCTAAATGAATGTTTGAGTGAATTTAAAACCGCTGAAAATGTCCTTATTATACAAACATTTATTTGCAGTTACTGAATGTTACAGTATTCCAGGATTTTTTTTATTTTGTATTTTGTATTTTTATTTTTAGCACCATTGCTGCCAGATCTTTGCATGTTTGTTTTTTTTGTTTGTTTTTTTTTTTAACTCTTTTTGTTTGTTTGTTTTTACAGTGTGGATTGTAATAAATAATAAAAAAAAATGTAAGTGAAAAAGAAATTAAAATGTGGTACTTATTAAATACTTGGGCACAACAAACATGTTAAAGAGAAGACACAAGCAGCAAATTAAAAAGAAAATTACTAAATAAAACAAAGAAAATCTACATGTAAATACAAATAAATAAATCATTCCTTGAACCCTGTGGCATTTTTGGTACTTTCATTATAATAATTATCTTTTTTAGCTGTTGTTTATTTATTAGCGTATTGAAATCCTGTATTTCACATCTAGTATCTGTCACCACTGTTTGCTCCTCTGGTGTTTCTTCTCTCTGTCTGCTCTGACTGGTTCTCTGCTATAACATTGTCTTCCTGAGTTTCTTCTTTTTACTCTAGTCTGGAGATGTTTGTTTTTGCTCTTATTTCCCCTCCATTTGTCTTGCAGACATCCCAGCATCGTGTGTTCAGAGTAAATACTCCCAAACAGGTGAGAAAATGTTGGCTAAGATGATTTTTACACCTCTGAGCACAAATAGCTGCTGTTTTCCTCCCACGGCGAGCGATGTTATTCTATATTTCACTGAGTGGGAGGTATGTGGAGGAGCGTTCACTAAAACACGGAGCAGCACCTATGCAAACAGCCTCTCAGACGCACACAACCGTCCATTAAAGTTGACCTTTCGGATGCTGCTGGTGGTGGCATAGTTGTGCAGCCCGTCTCCATAGCAACAAGGCCTCAGTGAGTCAGCCTATAGTGTTTTGTTTTTTTTTTTGTGGTTTTAAATGTAAAGAACAATCAGGAGTTGTTGTGTAACAAGTTCCAAAGAATGGTAGAGTCATTGCGGCTCATCAGCAGAGACTTGTGGACTTGTGGGCGACGGTAATTGTGATGGGAGGGGAAGGGGAACGCCGTTAATCGTTACCCAAGCCCACCCACTCCTCCCCAGAGGACCCCAACCGCCCGGCGTAGATGCTATCTGCCTTTAAGCACACATAAACACATCCTCTCCTGCTTCCCAGACTCCCCCTCAAGCGCTTCATTGCAGATTCCATCAACCTGCAACCTAAAGCTGCACATTTGAGTCTGCAGGTGAACGTTCTGCTGCCGCCGCCACCGCTGGAGGAAATCCAGACTAAAAATAGTCGATCACTGTTTGACCATACGCTGATTGAGCAATAGGGTCTTTAAAAAAAACACACACAACGGAGGAGCAGCTCACATATGGTAGATTGATATCCTGTGGTTTCTTGGAAGAGGCGATAGGAATCAGTGACAGCACACAGAAATACAGAAAAGTAACAGGGGGGGAGGAAGATGCACTGTAAAAACTGAAGCTGGGAAATCATTTAGATTGTTTTTTTAAACTATGAAGATATAGCAACAAGTGGGCCGGAATGCAAAACTGCTAAACTAATGGCAAATTTAAACAAGCTGTAGATTTAATAAAATAGTTTGTGTTCACACAATGTCAAAAAAAACAACTAATAACTATTCATAAAAAATAGAACTTTTTTTTGCAGTCAATATGTAAATCAATAATCAGATTTTACTAGATATTACCTGTATTGCCAAAAACAAAATAAAAATAAAAATTGTCCTAAATAAATATAATATAAGTGTTTTTATTTCAAATAATGGCAAATATCTGGATTTTTTTTTTATTTATTTATTTGCTCATTCAAATGCAGTAAAATAATATGTTTCATGTATCATTTACAGTTCTGGTCTGTTTTTAATGGTCATCATAAAAATGTATACTTTCTTATCTGTAATTGAGCAAAACAGAAAAATTCTTTACAAATAGCTGTTAAACAAAACTATTTATCAGGTTGAAGCCATTTAATATAGACACATTTTCTTTAGAATAAGAGCAAATAAGTGAAATGTCTGTCTTATTTATTTATTTTCAGATTTCAAAACAGTAGAAAGTATGCAATTTTACAGTCAAATGTTGTAAAAGGCCTGTTTTCTTATGCTTATTATGTAAATGAATCCTTATTTCTGTGATTTTGCTCGATATATTGTGTGTAATTTAACCAAGCTGGGAAAAAAATCTGTAAAATAACAACAACAACAACAAAATCAACATTTTTCAATCCTAAATATATATTTTTGTCTTGCAAATATCTTTCAAATAACAGAAATGTTGTTCTGATTTAAATGCGGCTAAAAAGTAGTTTAAATTCACGATAAAAGAACAAATTTCCATTCATGAAAATATAGATTTTTGATGGAAATATAACTCACAGTTGACGTTTTTCATGTTTGTCATGTAAAACTTTTCTGCTATTTAATCAAACAGGTCAAATCTGCATATTAACAGTAAATTTTTTATCATTATTATTTTACAGTGTGGCAGTGGGTTTATGTGCAAGTGTGAGTAGAAGCCATAGGAAGTGTTGCAAAACATTTCCATTTCAGCAAGTCATGTAGCTGGTACTTTAGCATTTTAGGTCTGAACATGAGATGATGCAACTTATTTTGCACCAAGAATAGCTTTCAAACCAGGCAGAAGAAACTTTAAAAACTCAGAGCTAAGAAACTTTTCCTGAGAGCGAATGAGGCAGGAAAGGACGGAGCAGCATCACCGGTGTTCATTAAAACCCTGCTTTATGCAAACTGAGAAACAAGGACAGGTACTGAGGGAGGCGACCTCAGACAGGTGAAGCCCAGAGATCAGCATTTATATCTTTGTCTCTCTGCTTTCCTTCATGTGGCACATCTGCTCTGCCATCCCATCTCTCACCAGGCTCTCCGGAGAATCGAGCCACTGGCCTCGATCTTGCCTGATACCAAACAAGCTCTGGCCCACTTTATCCCCTCCCCTGATCTAAAATAAGAGCTCGGCGGCGTTTGGAGCCAAAAAGAAAGATCAGAGTTGTCCTGTCAGAAATGAGCATGAACCAGAAATCACAGGCCGCCGCTGCTGAGTCAGTCATGAGACACAGAAAAAAACAAG
Organism: Stegastes partitus; assembly: GCF_000690725.1. Taxonomy (NCBI): domain Eukaryota; kingdom Metazoa; phylum Chordata; class Actinopteri; family Pomacentridae; genus Stegastes; species Stegastes partitus. The sequence goes on from NW_007578681.1 coordinate 199,717, forward strand.
GCTGATAAACGCTCAGGTTGGAGGTCAGAGAGTGAAAAACAGCCAAAAAAGAAGTAATTATTAACAAGCAAAATGTCAAGGACGTCTTTTTTTTTACCCCCCTCCACTGCTGCTACAAAAAGAACAAGATAATGAGTTTTGTGTCAATGTCACATTGCTGGAGGTCAAGATGAGAAAGCGAAGGCGCTAATCTCATGAGGAAACAGACAGGAGGGGAAATGTCATCAGAATTTCTCAACAGTTTGCAGCTCTGCATTAGAAAACACTGCCAAAGCCAGACAGAACAAAAACTGGTGACTTTCTACAACAATCCTTCTCCTGGAGTAACTGTTTGCTTGAAATGCAGCATTTAAAGTGTACATTGAAGCTAAAAGTGAGATTTTTCTCGACACCGTCTGCTCACCATCTCCACCTGCCGGGGGTCCAGGTTGGTGGGCGCTGAGGCCGGCACCGCAAAGTGGATCTTCTTCCTCTCCTTGGTCTCCCCCTCGACCTCGGTGGGCTCCATGGTTGTGGGTCCTGGCGGGCGGGGGGGGGGTTCTGACTCCCAGCGGAGAGGAGGAGGAGGAAGCTGCTGAAAGTCTCTATAACCTCCCTGGAGGAACCTCCCACTGCTGGGTAGTCCCACTCCTGAAGCCTCTATCTGCTGCCTTCACACCCTGAGTTCTTGGCTTCTGTCTGGGAAAAAACCTACAAAAAGACAACTCCTGATGTTCTCCTCTAGATCTCAGGTTCTCGTTCTCTTCTGGGGTTTTTTTTTGTTGCACTCCCTTTAATAAGTGTGCAGCCGGAGTGAATGAGGCATGTCCTCAGATCTGGCTGTGAGGGAGAGAAGTGGGTGGAGGCTTCAGGAGGGGGAGGAGATATGAAGGGGTGAGGGAGGAGCTGGAGCGAATAGGGGAGGATGCAAGGAAAGGATGGAGATGGATGGAGTAGGGGTGGGGCTGTGTTTTCCTACCTATCTAAGCTGAAGTTGATTTGTAATCAGAGAAAAAAAAAAAAAATCATAATCTCATCACATCAGCTGAGCCTCTTTTGGCCTCTATTTGTGAATGAGAGATTTGTGCAGAGGGAGGAGGAGGCAGATAAACAAGAGCAGAGATGTTTGCAGTGAAGGGGGATGTACATGAGCTCAGCTCACGCTACTGACCCCGCTGCACTGTAAAAAATCAGCATTCAAATATGCAGATAAACAGTTGGAATCTTTTTTTTCATCAAGTTACTGTCATCTGGGGATTTTACCTGTTTTGTTAAATCGCAGATATTACGTGATAAGGAAAAAATAATTAATTTACTTGTTCACTGTATGAATAGATAAATAAATAATGTCAACATCAAAAATATGTGTATTTTTATACATGATCATTTGCTCCTTTACAATTTTTGGCAGTAAAACTACACTATTTTTTAAAAATATATTTAAATGAGAAAAAACATTACTTTATTAAAAATATATTTATATATTATTTTACATATTTTTCCTGATTTCTTGAATTAAAGATATCTTTTAAATCACAGGAAAAAAAATCATATGTTGATTTAAATAAATAAATACATTCACATCAAAAATGTATATTTTTTACACATGGTAGTTAGTTCTTTAATGTTTTGTCTGTATTTAAATATGCAAACATTTAAAAGAAAAAAAAGATTTTATGTTATTTGAAAGAAAATGTATCCTATATATTAAGACAAAAAATATATGTTTTTTTTTATTTTATGGATTTTCCCTGTATTGTTGAGCTGCAGGTTATATCATTGATAATGTTCTAAAAACAACAACAACAACAACAACAACAACAATAATAATAATAATGATAATTAGGCTGTAAAACTGTTTTTTCCGCATATGAATCATAAAAATAAAATATTACAATGGGTGACCATAAAATTACAATTTTACTGTATTTCAATTAGCTTTGCTGTTGTTTATTTATTTTATTTTATTACTTTAAAAAATTAATGTTACAGTGTTTCAACTTACTTTTTTTTACATCCTTGCTGCCAGATTTTTTATTTATTTATTTATTTATTTTATTTTCTGTATTTTTTGTTTTACAGTGTAGTTTTTAGGTGCCGTGCATGGTGACATAAGTAGCTCTTGGTGTTGTTGTAGTCACCGCCATCATCATCATCATCATCATCATCATCATCATCATCATCATCATCATCATCATCATCATCATCATCATCAGAGTGTCTATCTTTTTCAAATCTAACTTCCAAACAAGAGACTGATGACAAAGAGGTTGGACAAAGTTGTCGGCAGCTTTAAACAAAAGGAGGAAGCGTCTGAAATAGGACATGAGGCTCTCAGCAGAAAGAAGGACGGCGGGCACGAAGGTTCTGAAGGAGGCAGATTGTTGATGGCGACATAAAGCGAACGGAGCGAGAGAAGGGCAGTTTCAGTGCTATTTTCAGGGCCTCGCTGTTATTTCACTCACATGGCAGAGGGATTTGGACAGTGGAGAGCAGCGGATTTGGCCTCGGGGCAGAGTTGAGCTTTGGCATGAGCTGGAATGAAGGAGATAGTGGTGGTGGAGGAGGTAGGAGGAAGAGGAGGAAGAGGAGGAGGAGGAGGAGGAGGAAGAGTATAGGTGGCTGGAGGGGCCTCCAGGGCAGAACAAAGAAGGTCAGGGTATGTGTGGTACTCTGCCATCGAGACAGTCCAGAAACACATTAAAGAAGTGTTTATCCCGCCGGTTAGAGCGAGCCGAACACGCCAGAGTGTTATTTATTCAGTTTAAGAGCGGGGGCGGATGAAGGGGGTTGATTTTTTCCTGCCACAAAGCCCCTCCTGTCCTGAGCTAAAACACACAGCAGCTCCGCATGCCTGCAGGTGGAAGCTCATTATTGCATCTCTTCACATGCATGAAGCCTGAAAGGTTTATTGAGACTAAATACAGCTGAGACTCGCTCAGTCACTCGCTTGCTGCCCGGTTGCATAACTCTGCAGCGCGTTGGGCAGCAATTGCGCAATTTTTCACGAGGAATGTGTAATAGGCTCTTGTGTGCTACAAGCCGCAGAATTCCAGCCTTTTAATGAAACCACGGATTGAGTAATTTCCAGCGGCCGATAGAGCAATGATTAATGTGTGGGGGAAGCCTGCTTTTATGAATCAGGGAGTCTCTTAAAGGGCCTCTGTGAGAGCCAGTGTAATAACCACAGGTGCACCTCGGAGCCTTTGTTCTCCTCGTAACAAATAAGATTCAGATTTGAGGTTTGAGACCCGCGACTCTGCGCAAACACGCCGAACACATGTTTGGTTTGAGGGCACTGGTAGTTGTGATTAGATGGTGTCAGGGTCTTTAACACCAGCCAAACAAATGGCTGAATATCAGACAGAAAAGCCTCCTTAGCTCATCTCTCCAAGGACCCGCAAGCGAGAAGCGGTTTAAAGTGTTTCTGGCTCTTTATGAGTCGGAGTTTAGCAGCGATGCAGAACATCTAAAAACAAGGGGATACTGGAAACGACATATGTTGAAGGAATCCTGTGACGGCGGCCACATGTGCAAATACCAGGAGGATAAAACTAGATAGAAACAGATTCATCCCTCGCGTCCATTCTTCTGGGAAGTACAAAAGCTTGGAGTCTGCTGCACCTGTAACCACTCCTCAGATTGACGTCACGCTGCTTTAGGGTACTTAAACATCACTACAACTGATTTTCGAGCCACATTTTCAAGAAATCCTTCACGCAACCATCGGTTTTCTGGAAGAATTCCTTCCCCAAATGCTGTCGAGGATATCGCTTCTGTGGACTGTTGTTGGACAAGATTGCAAGTTTTGGCACGAATGGCAGGAAAATGGAGGTTTGCAGGTGGACTGGAGCAACATCAGCAGTGATTCTGGCATTTTACCGTGATGAAGAGGGAGCTGAAGGTGAAGCTCTTGATTCATCAGTCAATCTATGTTCGAACTCTCGACCAAAAGACTGAGATTGTGGATACAAGCAGACAATTTTTTTTTTTTCCTCAAGGTGGTTGACTTCAGCCTTGGAGGTGGGAGGTCGGACATCTGGAGGGATCTCAAAGAGTTGGTGGTGGAGCCAGCTGAGGTTTGATTAGGATGCATCCTCTTGGGTACCTTCCTCTAGAGGTTTTCTCGGCCACTAGGCTCCAGGTTGAACCCAGAACTTGACTGAGGGATTACATATCTCATCTGGCCTGGGAACACCTCGGGTTCTCTTGTTGGGGGAGGGGGCCGTCTGCCAATCCAACCTTGAAAAGGGTACGAGGTGTGTCAGAGTCGTTGCTGCTTCACCATGACACCATGGTCAATCCAAACCAGTTTTATTTATATTGCACCAATTCATGATATATGACATCTCAGGGCACCTTATATTTTAAAATTATACAGAGAAGTTTGGCAAAAGTAGAAAGAAAAAACTCAACACAAGAAGCTTCTGGCAGAACCAGGTTGAGGGAGGCCGGCCGTCTGCCTCACTAGTCGGGGTGAGGGTAAAGGGGGGAGACAACAGGATAGCAGACGGACATCAAACAAGTAATACATAAGATAACAAATGGACATTTTGGAGATTGATGAAGTCAGTAACAGCAGATCAGATCCTGAAAAACCCACAAAGAGAACAAAACACAAACATTCACCTGCCTGGCTGAACCTGCTTCAACAGCAGCTGCTTTGCTTTAAGCTCTAACGTTCTCTCCTATTTAATGCTCTTGTTCGCCTTATACCACAAACACACTTGTCAAAACCAAGCAGGAGCCTCTGACACTGAAAATCAGATCAGGTTTATTGTCATGTTGCTGTACATACACAGTAGCACAGGCAAGATGAGAGAGTGTTTCTTCAGATTTATTTAATTAGTAAGTTTTGCAGAATGCACGTCTGGGATAGACAAGACACTCAAAACGTTCACTTTTGTTGTCCCCTGAAGGGGGCGCTGTGTCTATGCGCACCACCATCACCATGGCAACCCAAATGAACCAAATGAAGCCAACATCAAAGTGCCAAAAACAGTAAAACATGAGTTAAATCCTGTCGATGTAAAACAACCAACTTCACAGCAGAAACAAACATGTTTATGACCAACAACAGTTTTGGTGTCAATATATCATTTCCCCTCTCATGACAATTGTACAAGGGAGGAATTATTATATATACTGTGAAAGATGGATGTTTTTGTAAAAATTTTAGCAAACAAATTACTGTTAGTTTGCAGATTCTCTTTTGTTAAATTACAGATAGTAACTAGTATGTTGCTTGTGGGCTGCAAGGTGGTTCAGTGGTTAGCCTTGCTGCCTCGCAGCCAGAAGGTCGCCAGTTCACGTCCCGGTGAGGACACCCGGGATCATTCTGTGGAGTTTGCATGTTCTCCCTGTGCAGCGTGGGTTCTCTCCGGGTTCTCCGGCTTCCTCCCACACAGTCCACAAACATGTTGAGGTTAATTGGTGATTCTAAATTGTCCGTAGGTGTGAATGTGAGTGTGCTTGGTTGTCTGTCTCTAAGTGTAGCCCTGTGATAGACTGGTGACCTGTCCAGGGTGTCCCCTGCCTTCACCCTAAGTCAGCTGGGATAGACTCCAACCCTAGTGAGGATTAAGTGGTCTACAGATAATGGATGGTTGGATGATGTTTTTTAAATAGCTGAAAATGCCAGACTATTTCCAGACTGCTATTTTACAGATTTTCCATGTTTTGTTTGTAAATTACAGACAACATGAAGTAAAATCATAGGAAAAGGCATAAATATACTTTATTTATTCAAATATACTTCTTGCATCAGTGACCACTCCTAAGCACCTGTTACGTGCCTCTCTGGATGCCTTTAAAGGCATTTCAGAAGTCAGAGCTGGTTGAGGAAATTAAAACCCAGACATAGCAGAAGCCACACTAGACACAAACAGTCTAATCTCATCTAAACCGCTGCATCGTGCCCAAAACAGAAAAACTAGATTTGCAGAGCTGACATTGGTCAACAGGCCTCAGCTAGCCACATCTAAAAGTTTTGCTCCTGCAGTTCTTTCTGTACTTTTTGGTCTAAAATGTTTAAATCCACGTCCGAGATAATAAGCAAATCTGCAGAACACAAAGTTCTGATAAGACTTTGTCGGTCTGCTGACGCTGCACAGTTTTCTGTTTGTTTGCTCCTTTGTGCACAAAAAGTTCTTGACAAAGTTCAATAAATGGATATTTTTCTTTGTTGCACAGTTGTGTTTGCCCTCCACATACTCTGCTCTGTTCTTCTTTGTTTGTAAAACTGACACCTGGAAGGACAAAAGTAGAAAAAGAACCAAACACAGACTGAACAAGCAGAGAGCGACACCGGCAGGATAAAGCCAACCCGGATGATCAGCTGTGATCTGAAACTTCAATATAAGACGAGGCATTTAGAAATGTAAAAATAAACCACAGTTGTCTGGCAAAGTGGGTTTAGTGAGGAACTGCAAATAGATAAAATGTGGGAGTAAACTGAGAAACACATGACTACAAAAACAGAGAATAAAATCAAATCAATGCAAACTAGTGTTAATAATAATAATAATAATAATAAAAACTGAACACTTTCTGCAGCATATTTTGTATTTTGCTAAAGGTCAACTGAGAACAGAGACATCATGCTGCATAATAAATACCGGCTGGATTAGAGCACCAGAAAATCAGATTTAGGGCACCACTAAATCAGATTTTTTATTTTTTTTTTAAATCAGACCACACATTCTGTTCTTGGGCAAATCCTGCAAAATGCACCCCTCGGGGGGCTTCAGTAGGAGCAGCTGGAGTTATGTTAGATTAAAATATGAAATATGGAGAAACGTTGACAAATGTCAAAGCAATAAACGGTGAAAATGCATCAAACGTCGCACGACAAACGCGAGCATCCCTCCCCTTCCATTGGCGTTGGGCTGTATGGATTACTAGAGAGACAAATTGTCAGGTAAAGCTTTCAAATCCATTCCAGCGAAGTGTCAGAGCAGCCAGGCGTCGTGAAATCCTCGGGCCATCTGTCATATTAACTAAATTACTGCACACTGCTGACACACTGACAAGGAGAACAAATCGCTCTAATTGGAAACCAAATGGATGTTGTTCAGTTTATCAACTAATTTGGGCGTAAAGGGATCAACAACTTTTCAGTTCTCTTGTGTTTCTGTGATTCGGAGCCGTTTGAACCACTGTGATCTTAGTTATGTAACAACCTGCAGCGTGCTGGTATGGAAGCTTTTCCTTATGTCACAGATACTATGATGCATTTTTTAAAATAAGCATTTTAAAAGCTACAGAAGTAGACAGTGAATTCACCTGT
>NW_007578681.1:208657-210123 GCF_000690725.1 Stegastes partitus
AGCATCGCTTTATAGCCACACAATGGGAACGAACACATGACTGGAAAAACACACATTTATGACATTATTTGCAGTTTTAGTCTATTTTTAAAAAAAAAAAAAGTAAACAGTTTTTTGTTTTTTTTTTTAATTGTAGGATTTCACTACATGTTATTTGTAATTTAATAAAACAGGTCAAATCTGTAAAATAATAGTTGAAATCAAGCATTAATGTAGATCATTTAGGGGCTTTTTCATGCTCCAGGAAACATATTTTCACTTGTAAACAATTAAATTACCTATAAATGTTGTTCAGTAATGTTGATATTTATTATATAATTATATATTTATTATATAATTTCAATACAAAATATCTTGTAAAAAAATAAAAAGTCAAATTAACAGTTAAATCTGTCATTCACTTTCAAATTGCAAGAATCTGCTTCCTGATATTTTGTGAATATATATTTAATATATTCATTTAATGTTTTTTTTAATACATCCATGTTTAAATTAGCAGATGCAGTTGACTATTGTAATTGTATTAATATTTTTGTGTATTTCAAATTGCTTTTTTTTTTTTTTAAACAAATCAGTGAAATAAAAAGACAAAGTTCCATAAAATTACAGATTTTATTTCAGTAAATCTTCCAATTAGAAACCTAATCACCCTACTGATAATGACACATTCTGTACTCTTCAGACAGATTTTTTTTGTGTTATTATAATAATATTTTGCTGCATACCACATACCCACATAATTGAATTGTTTTTACACATTTAAAATATATTTTTGAAAACATTTCAAGGCCATAACATATGCATTAAATAAAATAAAACTAGAAAATATTGCATTTTAATAATGGAAAGTTACTGTATTTCAACCAGATGGCTATTATTAATGATTCTACAGTAGTATTTGATGCCCCAGCGGGCAGAATATCGCTTCTCTTTTGCATTTTTTTTTACAGTGTAATAAGCTGATACATTCTCTGGGGATTTATGGACCAACAGGAGTGTAAAAGGTGAAATATTCCATTAGTCAGGATCACAGAGAGGCTTTGTAGCGTCGTAATTCTGTCGAGGGGGAACAGAGATACACTCACTGACTGTCAATCAACACTCGACTCGTCCCACAGTGTCCCGTTATATAACAAAGCAGCACACAATGAACACAGTCACACACACCTGCAGGTTAAAGCTGCACCTCCCAGAACTCCAAGCTCCAACCGTGGTAACAAATACATGAGCACCACCTGCTGGTCTGCTGCTGCAACTACAACATCCCATGACTCCCAGCATCCCAACAAACAGGTTCAACAACATTCAAGGAACTCACGGCTGAATCAAATGCACGATTGCAAAATAAAAAATCTAACTTCACCTGATTTAGATTAACGATTTAAGTGGAAAAACATCATTTTGATGGATATAATGTTGGTGACTGCATCAGTTTATTATTGCACATAAGTTCAACTCAGATTTAA
>NW_007578681.1:210665-221661 GCF_000690725.1 Stegastes partitus
GCTGTCATAGAGTGCTGAGATGAGGTGAGTTGTGGCAGAAAGAAATTTTGATCAAACAAAAGTCATTTGCAGAGTTGAGGAGCAAACACAAGATGGCACAAGAGCAAACAAAAAAAAACCTGATGAGAAACCTCAAAATTTCAACACATAAACCAGAAACAGAGGAGGAGAATCAACGGGGACAGGTGAGGGGACGGGTGAACCTGATCAGAGCAGCAGGGTCTGACAGGAGCATCAGAAAAAATGAAACTTCCTGAATCAATAAAGTAGCACAAACAAAGTGTTTCGCACCGGCATGGAAGGATGAAGGGAAACTAAGAGTTCAGTTCTCAAACTGCAGGTCAGAGACCAGCGAAGCCTCTGAGAAACAATCAGCTCACAAGTGGAGTTCATAGAAGAAGTTGAGTGAGATTATGTTGAATTCAATATTCATAGATAACAAGACAAATCCCTGATGTCTGACTGACACTAATCATTATTAGACTATGAAACAAGACTTTGGGCAGAAGAACCTGTGTAACTCCTGTGTGATGTAAATCACTTGGCAGCTCCTCATGGCTGCAACATTCTGACGGTATAAGGAGGGAAAATAGTTTAAAAAGGCCTGCTTTGGTTAAAATAAAGCTGCCACACCCCACCTCATCTCAGCCCTCTGTGACAGTGTTTTGAGCTACCTGTCCAATCCAAAATGACAAGAACGGGACACAAAAAGATTAAAAACAACCAAAATAAGAAGCAAAATGAGAAAAACAAGCCACAAAATAACCACAAATGAAAAAAAACTGTCTGAATAGGACATCAAACAACCAAAACAACATGCAAAATGAGAGAAACACACAACAAAATGATCATAAATAGACACAAAACTGTCTCAGTAAGACATAAAACAACCAAAACAAGATGCAAAATGACAAAAACAAGCCACAAAATAACCACAAATAGACACAAAACTGTCTCAATTTTCTTCTGGAGACAAGAAATGAAAATCAGATGCTTCACATTCAAGGATTTTGATTTAATTAGTACAATTATGATTCCAAATATTTTTTAAATGTTGTAAAATAAATAAATAAATGCAGATTTCGTGTCCTTATTCATATAACTCATTGCATTCTAAGTGCATCACGCTGCACAGAAGCCATGTCTGAGTTCCCTCTCCTTCGTCATGCTCGTTCTGTTTCCACAGAGCTGCAGGACTTCACGCTGGGTGAAAAAAAAAAAAGTGCCAGGAGCAGAAGATAAAGGTGACAGTTGTGGATAGACTCCAGTAGATGGCGGCCTCTTGTCACATTTTGCCTCTTTAACAGGTTGACGAGGAAGGGCTTCCCTAATGGGGGCTGAAATTGAAACTGAGGTGCTCATTTAGGGTGAAATTTAAAACCGCTGAGGGGCTTTCGGCAGACGAATAAATCACTCTGAACGGGAACAAGTTCTCCTGAAGTTATGGGAGAATCGTGGAGAGGTGAGGGAGGATGTTTTTTTTGTTTAGTTTTTTTGATGAAACACACAAAGTACGTGAGAGTCCCATTTGATATATGTTGAAGTGGAGATGTAGCAGGTGGAAGACATGGTGCAGGCAGAGACAGAGGAGGACATGGCAGTAGGGCAGTGATTTAATTAGCACCCTCTACCCCCTCCAGCCCTTCACTCATAGCATCAATAATGCATGGCCCCTTGTTTCCACTGCCATAATTAATCCTCTCTTACTATAATTAAAAGCCAAAAAATCCCACAAGATGGTTCGGGCCCGGGCCAGGCGAGAGAGAAGGGGTAGAGGGTTGGCACGGGAATTGATGAAAAAAAACAACAACAAAACTCCAGAGCCTTGTGGACGGACAGACAGACAGACAGACAGACAGGAAGACGTGTTGACAGAGAGATCAATAGGCGAGCCAACACTCTATCACAGGCGGCGAGGAGGAGATGAAATGCAAGGAAAATGTGACACGCAGCAGATTAAATGAATGCATCTGACAGACTGAGCTGCTCCTTGAAAGTGAGCTTTTTGTGCCTTTTTTTTTTTTGAATGAAAGTGAGGAGGGAGAAAAAAAAAAACAGGCAAGCCAGGAGAGAAAAAAAAAAGAAAGGAGGACACACATACTTACAGGAGGCTCCCAGATGAGGGGTTTTTTTTTTTTTCTGCAGCCGGAGCCAGAACGAGAAAGGGAGAAGGTGGAGCTTTCTGATGCTGCAATTAGGACCACACTGTCTGGGCGAGCAAACAAGAATGAATATTTCAGTCCGGAGATCTCGGTGGGCACCTATATGGCAAGGAAGGAAGAGGGAGGGGGGGGGGCCTGGCACACCTTACAGGCAGCACACCCACAGCTAGCTCACCGTCGGCTGCCAGGATTATTCACCTCCCAATCACAGATGCCACAATTATCACATCAGTATCGCTGCGTAAACGGTGCCAACTGTTATGCTCATTGAACTATTGTACAAGGTTTACAATATGAGTATAAATATGCATCAGTGGGAGCAGGCAGCAGTGTGCAGCTTCTTCTTCCTTTCTTTTTTTTTTTTTTTTCCTTTACTCCCTTTTGTGAAAATGGGAGCATCCGGGCTTGGAAACGTGCCAAGTAAGAGGCACAGTTGGTGGAGCAGAGGTCACTCCTCAACCTCAGTTTCTTTTTTTTTTACCTTTCAGCATTTTCCTAAAACCTCTTCTTCTTGTCTGGTGGTACAGTAGGAGCTCCCTCCGGTTCATTGTGGATGCTCCGTGCAGCAGCAGCAGCAGCAGCAGCAGCAGCAGCCCTCCTCCTGCCCCCCATCTCCACTTGATTTATCGCCCTAAAATACCACTGCACTAATTAGTCAAGTAATTAATTAATAGGCATTTGCATTTGTGCATATGCAATTAGGGGGCTGGAGAGAGGAGAGTGCAGATGGGGTCCGGGAGTCTGGTGGGGGGTGGGAGGGTCTGCCTGTGTGTGTGTGTGTGAGTGTGTGTGTGCTTGTATTTCATATTTGTGCCAGCAGAAGTTTGCACTTCTTCCAGAAAGACAAGTGAAGTGCAGGTCATCACCTCACATGTCTGACAGGGAGGGAGGGGAGGATGACAAAAGGTGCGGAGGTGTGGCTTGGTGACTTTGAGAGGCTATTGGGTGTCATTCGACTAGATAAGAGGGGAAAAGGAGAGATGGAGGGTTTGATATCTTAAAGGGAAAGGAGGGATTTTTTTTTGCATTTTGATTGCGTGCATTTTTAGAAAGACGGAAAAAAAAAAAAAGACAGCAGGTGGTCCTTGCTTAAGACTAATCCGCATACAAACCGGATGCAAAGTCATCCTAAAACAACATAATTCCAAACAAGCTCTCAATATCACATCAAAGTCCTCCCTGATTGGAGTCGCCTCGAGCCCAGCGCTGGCTGAAGCCGCACTGTTGACATTTAGCATTTATTTTGGCAAGGTGACCTGAAGGTTGTTTGGGACTTGTTGAGAAGCAGCGGCTCCTCGGTGCAGCTGAGGTACGATAGGGCACCGATTTGGCTGAAGCCGGATGCCTCCCCGCACAAACACACACAATCACGAGGCTTGGTTCGATGCCAGGTGATCCCAGAAGGGGCATTAGTGGATGTGCGGCGATGGCGGCTGCCGGTGACCCCCGCGGTGACCTCTGCAAACCGGAGGGGTGATCCGGATCCCAAGGACATGATGAGCTTCTATCAGCTCTTTCTCGGCCTCCAGGTCCCTGCTCCCCGCTGCCTCTTTGTGCCAACTTGGACTTGGTTGGTCATCGGGCTCATTTCTCCCACATTAACTCCACTAATGCCTCCTAAATAGAGAGATCTCCGAGCCGGGGGGTGGACACAATGCAGGAGGATGCTGCTGCTGCATGGTGGTGGTGGTGGTGGCATCTCCGGCACTAAATCTTCTCCACCTCTGCCAGCTCTCAATCCCCCGTCATCCATCCCCCTCCTCTCTCTCTCTTCTTCTTCCTTCCTCATTTTTCACACATCCCTGATGGGATCTGCACACCTGGGTCTCTCACCCTTCATCTCCCTGCAGGCAGCGGCTCCACTCAGCGGGCCGAAAGCACCAGCAGCAGCAGCAGCAGCAAACATTAGGACACGGCGACCAGCAAACATTTGATCTCCACACCACCACCGTTGCAGCATCGTCTTAATGGGATTCATTCAGTCTGGCAAGAGGGTCGGTCGGTGCCGTAGTGGAAAAAGAGGGAGTCAGAACAAATCACAATTGGTTTTGGTTCCTTCTGAATACATCGAAGCATAATTTGATCCAATTAGGTAAATAAATAAACAATATGCCTTCTGTTCCGCGGCCTTAATGCACTTATAATGCATCCCCATCCCCCCGCCCCCCCGACGCCCACTCAGCTCCTGAACCAGAGCTGTGCTGGTTTGGAGGGTAAACCCGGCCACTAAACCCAGTTTACAGAGTTAATTGATGTGTTTTTTTCATAATAGGCTTTATACAGTATTATTGTATTATCTGCTCACACTGATAACCTGCATGTGAGGAGAGCTTTAAAGGGATGATTGATTGATTGGTTGTGAAGCTGCAGGTCACAGCTTATCTGAATTGTCACTTAACGCAGATGATATTTTTAGATGCTTCATGTATGACTCTGAAGAGCAGCACTGTAAAAAACTGTTTTACATTTGACATGTGAAGTCTGTTTTTCTATTTGATTTGATTAAAATAGTTGCATTTTTTTTAAAAAACTGAAAATAACTGTAAAATTGCTATTTTTTNCAAAGTTTATCATAAAAATCACAAAAAATCTTATTTATATGTTGCCAAAACTGTAAATAATGTCAACATCATACAACCTATTTTCAAATAAAAACTAATTGCTTTTTTAAAATTTTCATTTATTTATTTATTTTTACAGGCATTTAAATCATGTTGGTAGATTTCTGCTGCTACTTAAAGAGACTTACTATTTGTAAAAAAATATATATATATACAGACGTGGACATTTAAAGTTTTAATATGTTTCTTCAGGATTACCATGCGAGAATTTAAAAAATATATATTTTATTATGTCATTCAACAAAACAGTGAATTTGGTTCTTATTTGTAAGATTTTGATGCTTTATTGAAATAAATATTTTTTTAAAATTCAAAAATATACCATGCATTTGTATGTCTGAGTTAAAATAACGTGAAAAATAAAAGCTTTAAATAGTCAATAATAGTTTGATAACAAATCGACCCACAATTAACCAGGTAATAAAAGATATTTTACTACATTCATTTTAAATGTATTTATTTATTTTTGGTTGATTTGACTAGTATCTGTAATTTAACAAAACCTGTATAAATGACAGTTAAAATTTTTCAGTCCTTAAAATTCTTTTTTTCCCCCCAAATATAAATAAATAAATAAAAATGTATATAAGTAAATAATTAAATAAATAAAATTATATAAATATATAAATAAATAAAAATATCAAAAATCTGTAAAAGAATCTGTTTTTTTTGTTGTATTTTTGTGGATTTAAATACAGTAAAAAAAAGTTTTAAAACATATATACTTATATATCGCGCACTGTTTAACAAACATTATATTTTAAGGAAAATTTCCATTTTTTCTCACAGATATTTTTTCTTTTTTGACATTTTTTAAATACATGAAAATATCAATAAAAATTACAAGAGATTACAACAGATTGTGAATTTGAAAGTCTAAAATGACATACCATTTTTTTTTTTAAATAAGATTTTTAACATTAAAGCTCTGTAAAATACACTCGATTTAAATGTAGAGTTGATATTACACTGGATGTGATCTAAAATAATTTCAAAGCAGATTCTTGCAGTTTGAAACAGAGTTTTTACCGCAGTACATTTGACATTTTTACAATATTTCTGACATTAAAATGATATAANGATAAATAAATGGCCAAAGCTGTAAATAATGTCAATGTCAAAAATTATTTTAAAAAAGTAAAAAAATAAATTAAAAAAAGTGGGTTTTATTTGTGTTTTGTTTTGTTGGTTTTTTTTTTTTTGTTTGTTTGTTTCTGCTATGTGTGGCTGTAAAATAATAGTTTTACTGCATTTAAATCAGCGTAAAAAATAATTGTATTTTACAGATTTGTGATGTTGTTGGAAAATAAATGTGCATATTGAGAACTGAAAAATGTTAAATGGTAAATATTTGATCTGTTATTTTATAGACGTTACCTGTTTTCCTACATTACGGATAATGTGTAATAAAATCACTGAGGAAAAGGTCATAATTCACTTTTTTAAGGGACAAACTTGAACATAAATTCCACATCAAATGTATTTTTTTCAAATGTGTTTCACAGATTTTACGTGCAATATCATTATTTTACAAATATCTGCTGTTATTGTCACTATTTTTTATGCTTTTCATCATTTTTAATGTACCTTTTCTTGCCTCCTTGCTGCCAGATTCTCATCTTTTCCTGACGGATGTCTTTTTACAGTGTAATTGTCACTTAATGCAGATAACATTTTTCTACGCTTCGTGTGTGACCCTGAGGTTCACAACACCTTCCTCTACTCCACCTTCTCCTCACGTTGACTCAGATTTATGATAAAATTCACAGGTTTGACTGCAATAAAAGTCGCCTTCATGTCTTGAAGCAGCAGCTCAGGTCAACAATGATGAGTTTTGTTGTTCCTCCATTTTATTTCCTCCCTCTCTGTTCTGTTTTTTCCTCCTTTTTTTCTGGCTGTGTGAGCGCTAGCGCGGTGACAGATGGCGGAGCCCTCCTCCTCCTCCTCCTCCTCCACCTCCTCCTTCACTCTCTCTCTCTCTCCCTCTCTCTCTCTCTCTTTCTCCCTCTTTCTCTCCGTGTGTCTCTCTCTTTCCCCCGGGAGGCCAAATCTCTCCGAATGCGGGCGCATGTCAATCACCGGGCTCTCATGTGATGGCTCTTGCCGGTGACGTGCCAGCCATATGGGCGCTGGCATCACAGCCTTAGCTGGTATGTAACCCCGTCCCCGGTAGCTCACGGTTGCCACACACACACAACACACAAACACACAAACACACACACACACATGCACAGGCACACATGCATGCACTCGCTCAGTCGCTCGCACATATACACAAACCGACGCGCCAAGACGCACAAGCTCCGGTTCTTTTCGCGCACTGGGGAGCGGAGCAGCACCGAGCATCATCATCAGCAGCAGCAGCATCAGCAGCATCAGCAGCCTCCCGCACCTCCACGCTGACGGACGGAGAGCGGAGCACGTTTGAGTCCCCGAAGATGGTCTGAAACTCAAGCGCGTCTCCTTTTTTTTTGTTTTATTTTTTGTTTTTTGTTTTTTTTTCCTTGTTGTTGTGCCTCACATCCCCTGCGAAAAGCCCGAGTCGAGGTAAGTTCCTGCTTTAAAACAACACAAAAAAAACACAAAAAGAAAAAGAAAAGAAAAGGAAAAAATAAGGGATCTTCCTGAACCAAAATGGAGGAGAAATTAAATGTATTTTACGCACGGATCGGTTATGTTTTCGTGCGTAAAAGGCGCATTTTTGGCACGAATCCATATGGAAATTCACCGTGACTTTTTTTTTTCGTATCGATCCAGATATGTCGCCTCTTTGACACGCATTTAAACAACATGTATCATCTCCATGTTTGTCAGTTTATCGGATTTGTCTTGTGCAAACAGCTCCTCTCTCGTCCTTCAACTTCTGACATCCAAATCTACCTGGATTATAAAACGCTAAGATCAGATAACAAGTCAAAAAAGAGATAAGGCATACGAGCGTGTGTCTCCACTCCTGCAGGATCCTGTGCGGGCAGCAGCGGGGCTGTAAATAGATCATATCGGACACTAATTTGATTTTAGAGATTCCTGCGTCTGGACCTCGAATCTGCAAAAAGACAATGAGAAAATGGGAATCTCTGCGGAGGATTTTTTTCCTGAATGGGGCTCTGCTGCTCGGTTTCTGCGAAGGACGTCCTCGTGGCTTTTAAATGGGAGATTTATTGATGATTTTGTCGATGATTTGCACGTTCAGTCTCGGAGCAAACGGAAGGGTGGGACAGCGCCATTGGCTGTGACAGCAGGCGCTCTGCAGCCTGATTTATCTCTGTTTGTCCACTTTTATCTCCATCAATCCATCTCAAATTAACGGTGCTGAGATTTTTATATATATATATTTAACGAGGGCTAAAAGGATACAAGCATCTCTAATTTGAGGGGGAAAAAAGTGTTCAGAAATGATGCATTCGTGCATACTGAATTAGGTGTGAAATGTATTTCGTGTAAGCTGCATGCTCTGGTAATTGTTGTGTTTTTTTTTCTCTTCGCTTCTAATTGAGCAAACCTCCTGAGCCTGAGATTTAAAAACTAGATTTTGCCCCTGGCACACCCCCCGAGATAATTAACCAACCATCACTGCCTACCTTAGACCGTGCAAGTGTGTCTGCTGCTGCACTGTAAGAATAGATGGGAAGGAGGCTTTTTAATTGAGCCTATCAAGGATCACATCTTCGGATTTTTTTTTTTTTTTTTCCTGTAATGGGACGAATCAAGCGGTAGGCTGGTGGATTTAATTTCAGGTGGTAATGGTTCTGTAAAGCTGCAGAGTAGAGTTTTTGGTATTTTTGTTGCGTTATTATAATCATTGTAGCTGATATAACATTAAAAAGTTCGTTTTTGTCCAACGTTTCCAAAAAATGTCTTTTGTTCATTCGTCTATTTCTACACCATTAAAGCTGTTCTCCACTTGAGAAATGGGCTTTAATTTAATAACCAGCGCGACTTTAAACGTGTAGCTGCCTTTAAAGCCTATCAATTAAATAAAATAAATTCATAAATAAATCCACCCCCTCTTGTCTGAGGTGCGCGGTGCCCCGGTGTGGATGAATAGTGCTGGAATGCAGCCAGGAGCGTATATATATGGGCGTCAGGAGGAGCGAAAGTGGGGGCCCCCATGGGACCTGTAATGTGGCCCCTGCCGCTGGGACCCGCTGCGAGAGGACGCGACAGGGCACACGGATGACAGCAGGGAATTAAATGGGGATCCGTCTGGCTGCAGCCCAGCGCGGAGATTTGAGGGGCTCGATTCTTTCGCCTCGCATTTTACGCGTTTTGTCCTTTGGGGCAGAAATAATGATTCCCTTTGCAGCTTGACATAAAGGCAAAGTTAGTTCATGATATTTCTGCAGGAGGTAAATGTTGAAATGCGCAATAGTGAGTGTGTTTTTCTTCCTTGTGAGGCCTAATTTTCCATTTTCTCTCTCCTCGCAGAGCCACGATGTTGACGCGGCTGTTCAGTGACCCCTCGCTGCTTCCAGACGTCCAGAAGTACTCCGGCTGGGCGGACGACAGCGACAGCGAGGATCCCAAGATGAAAGACGACGACCAGGACACGCAGGACGACATGGAGTCCACCGATATGCACGGAGACAGCCGGACGCACTCGGAGCACGCCGGGGAGGACGACGAGGACGACGAGGTGGAGGAGGAGGACGACGGGGAGGACACGGAGGGCGACAGGCCCAAGAAGAGGGGCCCCAAGAAGCGCAAAATGACGCAGGCCCGCATCGAGCGCTCCAAGATGAGGCGGATAAAGGCCAACGCTCGGGAGCGGACCCGCATGCACGACCTGAACTCTGCGCTCGACAATCTGCGTAAGGTGGTGCCCTGCTACTCCAAAACGCAAAAACTGTCCAAAATCGAGACGCTGCGCTTGGCCAAGAACTACATCTGGGCGCTGTCAGAGATTTTGCGCTCCGGGAAAAGGCCCGACCTGGTGTCGTACGTGCAGACGCTGTGCAAGGGGCTCTCCCAGCCCACCACCAACCTGGTGGCGGGCTGCCTGCAGCTCAACTCCCGCAACTTCCTCACCGAGCAGCAGTGCCCGGAGGGCGGCAGGTACGGCTCCGGCTCCTTCTCCATGCACTCCTACCCGTACCAGTGCGCGCGTCTGTCCAGCCCCCACTGCCAGCCGGGCTCGAACTCGCACCCGCTGAGGACGCACGGCTACTGCTCGGCCTACGACTCTCTGTACGGCGGCAGCGGGTCCCCGGAGTACAACAGCCCCGAGTACGAGGGGCCCCTCAGTCCGCCCCTGTGCATCAACGGCAACTTTTCCCTGAAGCACCAGGGCTCCGCGTCCCCCGACAACGAGAAGGGGTACCACTATTCTATGCATTACTCCGGCCTGCCTGGCTCCAGACCCGCCGGGGCCCACAACCTGGTGTTCGGCTCCTCGGGGGCCCGGAGCGGCATTCACTCTGAAAACGTCCTGCCTTACCACGACATGCACTTACACCACGACCGGGCCCCCGTGTACGACGAACTCAACGCGTTTTTTCACAATTAAAGGCCGTCGTGCGTCCCTCCCTCCCTCCCTCCCCCCCTTTGCAATCAAACAATCTCTCCACGGCACACTTACTTTTTGGACCGGATTTAGGCATTCTGGATGAATCTCTCACTCGTGGTCATCAGTGTGTTTTCTTTTTTCCTTTTTAACGTATCTTAAATGTGCTTCAGTCAGGGATGTAGTGGAGGGTAAATCCACCCAAAATCTGATTTTTGCGCAACAGAATTTATCCATCCAAGCTTCTATCAGACGGAATCTGACCTGTGAGGGGAATTTTAAAAAGTGTTCATAATTTTTAAATGTGTGATTCGTGTTTGTATTTGGTGGTTGTTTGCATTTTGATGGCTGGAAAAGTCAAAGTTTATTCGCCACTACATCACTGGCTACAGCTGAAATTCCATCCAGCTGATGCACATTTTACTCGAGATTTGGGAGGTTTGTTTTACGGTTGGCAACAATAAAAAAAAATCTGAAAGAATGCTGAGAGAAAATGCAGAAAATATAATGAGTTGGGTTGTTTATTTTTTTCTTTTGTTTTGTTTCTTTTGTTGCTTTAATCCTCCAGCAAATCAATCGTTTCGCATCTATGCAAAACTCAACGAGACCACAGAGCGAAGCAGCGAGGCCCCACAAACACACTGTTTGTTCCATCAGCACTGTTGCTGCTGCACGCACGGGTGCGCGCAGAAACACACGCACACACACAC
>NW_007578681.1:221942-233082 GCF_000690725.1 Stegastes partitus
TTATTATTATTGCACGTATTTATTGTGTTGTTTTTTTGTAATTACTGTTAATAGTCTGGAAATGAAGGGAACCCTGTGTTGCTAAGCATTGTTTTGTTTTTCTGTTTTGTTTTTTTTTTCATAAAATTCAAGTCTTTCAAGTTTGTATTCAACCAACTGTGTGGTAAAATAATAAAATGACGATAAACGAGACTGTGCACTTTGAATTTTTTTCGACTAAAATTGCAACAATGAGACACTTTTACGCTTCTTCTTACACACTTTATATCGAATTTAGGTTAATTTATGAAGGAGAGCTGCAGACAAACGCAGCTTACGTGGGGGTTTCATGCACACTGAGTCTGTGCAGGCCTGGTGCCACAACCTGCAGGAGTTCCTCGGAGCCTCGGGGCCTTTTTCTTATAAAATAGGACAGTGGGGAGAGAGAGCAGAGCTGCCATCCAGAACGGTGCCAAAGAGCTCAAATTTTACAAAGCAGCCTTTAAAAATGCACGGAATGGTTGGATTTGACCTCAACAGATGTGCTGTGGACATTTGGATTTAACGAGAATCTCGCAGCTGATTAGAGGCTGGACACCTTACAAAAAAAATACACATTAAATGTTCCTAAGTGCTGCGTTCAAGGTCATGGGGGTGGTAATGGTGCTAGTGGTGGAGGTGGGGGGTCTCCTTCATGCTTTCTTCACCGAGATATGAGAAAGAATTCAGCTTCAGCACCACGGAGAGCTCCAGCTCCTGCAGTTTTTTAGATTTTAATGCAAAAATAATGAGCTTTAAAAGCTGCTTAATGTACCTGAGGAGTTAAATTTAGATGTAATCCCAACAGAACAAACACATTCTGCAGGTTATTGTGGTGTCACGGCAGATCTAATGTCACAGAGACTCAGAATAAAACACACCTTTGGTGATTTGGTGCATTTTTTCGATGCATTAGTTTGGTGATATTTTAACTGTAATGAATCTCTTTGATCTTTTTTAAACTCTGTGAATAAAAAGATGAAGTTTGAAGCACTGACACGAAAAAATGCAAATTATTTCACAACTGTCTTGGACTTTCATTCAACATATATGTGGTGATTCCCTTTAATAAGGTCACGTCTTGCAACTTTAAACACACGTCTCAGATTCAGGCAGCTCATTTAAAATTAAATCTGTAGATTGCAATATGATTTTTTTTAAATAGAAAAATAAATGAACACAATTGAACGCATCACACTGATGTGTGCACACACAATGGAGAGCTTAACTAAGAGCATTTCTTAAAAACATAAATGTATATTTCTCAATAAAAGTGGTGTCCACACACTGTGTGACGCACACATGGTGCAGGGGGCAGCCGTTGCCACCCCGGCTGGGTTTGGAGCGCTGCCCCGGGACCCATATGTTCCCCAAAATGTCCTGGGTGCTCTCTGCTGTCAGACACACGCAGGCTGGGCGATATCAATACGAACATCAATATCAATATCGATACCTGCAGCAGCTAAACTCAACTTGTTTGAAATAAAAGTGAGATTTTCGGCGCAGGGAAGCTTCCATTTATAGAGATTTGATATTAAAAATATATTTTCAAAAGGGGAAAAGCAGAAGAGAGGGATTTTTTGGGGAGCAGCTGATTAAATAATTTGCTATTAATTCGCCGTCAGTCATCAGAGATTTCATCAGCGTGTCTGCAGGAATTTAATCTTTTAATATATGCAGGGTTGAAAGTTTGGATGAAAAAGAAGGACGAGGAAGCAAAAAGCGTGTCATTGTGTACAAATGATAGTTTATGAATTAGCTCCTGTAAAGAAAAGAAAATCAAACGCAATTAAATTGCAAGTTAAAGCAAATAGCAGGTTAATTTTAATCAACAAACTAGAGCTGTTTTATTTAAAAATTAACACTGAATCAAATTCTTTAAAAATCAGCCTGTGGCATGTTTGGAACGAATAAAAACAAGCTGTTGAGGTCTCCAAAAAAAAGAAACGCTGTTCCATTTTTAATAAAAAATGAATTAAAATGTGCAGAAAATCTTACAAACTCAGGCTGCCGCGTGTTATTTAAAGCAGAAAATCAGGAATATTTGGAGATCGTGGGGGGACGTTTTAGTGCGTAAAATATTTAAATGATGCGTAATCGGTGAATAAAAGCTGATTTTGCTGCAGCTTTTTTAGAAAATCCTGTATGTTAAATATAAAACTAAAGCCGTGTGTGTTCCATGTGACTGCAGCAGTGAGAGTCCCTGCTGGGAATCAAACCACCGAGGAAACTCGTTTTTTTAAGGGTTAGACTTTTTGCGTTACTTTTAGGCCCCTATATTCTTTTTGGCCTCATCAGCAAAGAAAAAAAAAAAGAAGCTGCATGAATATCTGGAGGAGCCAAAATCCAAAAAAGTGAAGCCAGCCAGCAGTGGGAGAGGGCATCTATCAAAATACTCCGCCACCTCTTCCTCCACAGTCCGGTGAGAGAGAGAGGCTGGCAGGCTGGCGGAGGAGAGCCGTGCCAAGTCCCTTAATGTTCCCCAGCAGCAGCACCAGGAGCTCCGGAGAGGACAACCCGGCGTGCGCGCCAGTGTGCCAGTTCACCGGGCCAAAGTGGCACTGCTGGGAGGAGTCGATGTTTCTTTCCTAATTTTTGCAGCATCTGTTCATTATCCAGGACGTTTAAAAACGAGAGCGCTCATCCCGAGTAACCCTCCGCCACACACACACACACACACACACAGACACACACGGACTCACAAACACACAACAGGCTTTTTTTTTTTTTTTTTGTGAAGAGTTTGGCCCCATGAATATGCATCCTCTCTGATGTTATGCTCATGCATTGAAAGGAGGCTGTGTTGCATCCTTGGAATTTAGTTGTTAACAGTCCTGAGCTACATGTGGTAACCTTGCAGCACATTAGCGCACAAACACACACACACACACACGGGAGGCGAAATTTGACATTAAAAACCCCCAGAATTTGGATTATTTTCCATTAAAGCTTGCACAAAAGAAAAAAGCTTAAAAAGACACATTTTGAATGATCCCAGCAGTGGAAGCATTTCTGTTTTTGTTTGGGGCCTTTGCATGAGTGTGTGTGCGGCATGATTTCGCCGCATAAGAGTCAAATTAGCACATATTTTAAATATAAATACACATTTTCTTTCATAAAAATGTCAAAATGTGATAACATGTTGCATTGGAGGTAATATAATTATGCAGAAACTCGCAGGTGTTGCTGGAAAATGTGGGTTAATCACTTGCTTTTTTGCACATTCCGGCTATTTATTTTTTTCCCTCTGTGTGATTTAATCCTCTATTTTTCTTTCTTTTCTTTTTTTTTCTTTACAAATAAAAGTCTGACAAACTTGCATTTACAGCCAGTCTGACTTAAGAAGAAAAAAAAAAAAAAACTTCCAGTGACACTCTGTGCTCCACTCAGGATGAAAAGTGAGTGAATGAATCTCGCTGTTTAAATTATCATGTTCATGCCCACTCGTTTTCTCACTCAACTTGGTGGAAGGAGGAAAAAAAATCAAGAGTGTTTGTCCGACATAACAGTCAATAGTGCGATTATCAAAATGTCACAAGTACTATGGTGTGAATTCCAATTAGCTAAAATAATAACCGAGTGCTTTTTAATTTTTCTTTTTTTTTTTTTTCCTCTGCAAAAATGCACACATCAGATGATGAGATGTACACAGAAAACGAGGGAGGAATTTACGCAGAGGAGGATAATCTGGTTCAGGAGATTGTGCGCATTTGCAATCTGTCAGTGATTAAAAACTAAATATGAAGCGATGCAGCTCAAACATTTTTCAATAATTTATGTGCACACACAAGCACATAAAAAAAACGCAAAAATTGTTGACTTCTCTGGCACCTGGGGCTTCAAAATGTTCCACATGTGGAGGCGAACAATCGTGCAGACTTCGGCCAAGCTCTTTGCCAGACTCGGTGCCAGTGTGCGCCTCCTCCTCCTCCTCCTCCCCCCCCACCAAAAAAACCACCACCAAACCACCACCACCGTCACCACAGTGCCAGACACGGGAGCGCGCCTGTCACTGGCAAGTCCATTCAGAGGAAATTCCACAACATCTGTTTGTGATCACACAATGGGGCGCGGTGCGGTGCGGGCAGTGGGGCAGAAGACGAGGCAGAAGCTCTGACAGTGCGCTGGAGGTTCTGCCAAGGGAGAAACGAGGAGGAGGTGGAGGTGGTGGTGGTGGTGCAGGAGGAGGAGGATGGAGGAGGGTGAAGGGGGTGAAGGGGGCAGGAAGAACCGCTGTGCGGGTGAAAGAGACAGAGGTGGAGATCCGGGTGCAGCGCCAGGTAGGTTTCAGGCCTTTTGGCGGGTGGCCAGGTAGGGTTTTTACGGAGGTGCCAGATGTTGTTCAGGTAGATGAGATGTTTTTCTGACCTGTCCGACACTTCTCCTTCATCCTGACCGGGGCCTGGTGTCCGGTGTCCGGGGGACGGCGGGGCGTGGCTGGCCCCAGTTTAGGAGGTTAAGTAGGAGCGCGCGCAACTGGATCAGGAGAGGAGGAAGGTTTGGAGGGGGGAGGAGGGGGTGGCAGGGGGGGAGGTTGAGGGGGGGTCTGCACAGATGGCATGTGCACGCGCGTGCGGGCGTGCGCGTGTGTTATGATAGGGTTGGATGATGCCCTGGTCACATGGGCAGCAGTAATTGGCCTCCATATTGAGGGGTTTTGCGGTGCTGCAGGGTGGGCAAACTCCCAGCTGGACCTGTCAGATGGCATCGCATCCAGCTCACTGATCACCCCCCGGACGACCTCCGCACCTCTCCCCGCTCCGCTTTCATCTCCCTCCGTCTCCTTCAGCCCTTCATCTCCGCGCCTCCACCGTCACCTTTAATCTCACGTTGCCCGCCTCGTCTTCTGCCGTCAGCCGGGACGAGCTGCTCCGTCACCTCACATCCTCCAAACTCAAGACGAGAACTTTGCACTTCGGTAACCTGCTCAAACTCTGCTGAGAGACACCTCTGTCTTCATGTGTGGCCTAATTATTGATCTGTTGGATGAGAGAACTGTCATTTACACTAAAAATTAATGTTTGGCCTCAACAAACAACAACAAGGCAACAGTTTGCATCAATGTTTTGGAGTTCTGACAACTTAAAATGAAATTATGTTCAACCAACAAACTATCTGGAGTTAGAGGAATGAGCTCCTCTACAATCAAAGGTATTTCAAATGACCACTGACTAATGAACACAAGGTTTTTAAGTTAACTACATAAAAATGATGTACTTAAAGAGGAATTTATAACTTAAATACCATAATTATGAACACAAGTTTGAAAATGTGCAGATTTTTAAAAAGAAGTTGCTCCAGTGTTATGTAGGTAGAAGAATGGACTCTGAATCCTGACCTCAAGGTGAAGAAGAATTAAGTTGTCAAGCCAATTTCATTAAGTTAGCTCAACTTAAGCTCAACTTAAAGTCTGTTTTAACTCACTCAAACCACACACAGTATTATGCTGATGCAACATTTTGTCGACCAATAAAAATGTTTGCAACTGAAAACATTTATCTAAATCAGTAAATTAGATTTATTAATTGTTAAATCTTGCACTTATGTTTGTAATTTAGTTTTAGGTCCCTGAATGACTGTTTAGGGTTCATGAACTGACCTTTGACCTTTAACCAAACCCAAAGATTGACCAGTGAGCTGATGTTGGGAATGTTTTTGTGCAGCAACCCGCCACATAAAAGTAAAGGATCTACTCTCACGTCTT
Organism: Stegastes partitus; assembly: GCF_000690725.1. Taxonomy (NCBI): domain Eukaryota; kingdom Metazoa; phylum Chordata; class Actinopteri; family Pomacentridae; genus Stegastes; species Stegastes partitus. Next base: position 227,665 of record NW_007578681.1, read on the forward strand.
CACTAAATGCATAGCTGCAAGATAAAAAATGAAAATGTACTAATTTAGATAAAATATTTAAGTCACAAATTTGATCATTAACATAATTGTGTTGCAGTAACTTCATATTTTGCATCTCAAATTCCTGCATGAGTGGATTTAAGCTAAATTCAAGTTGAGGTAACTTAATGAAATTAGCTTAATCATTTATTTTTCTTGTCCCTTCTTCTGCCTGTTTAACATCAGAGCAACTTAACCTTATTTCATTCATAATTCTGGCACTTAAGGACATAACACCTAAAAATTCCTTTTGAATAACCTGAAAGTACTGAAGCAGCTTAATTTCATGACTGATCAATTAAAAACTTGTGTTTATGCTCCATCATTAAGTCATTCAAAATACCTTTGATTATAAAGGAAATTCTAACTAATCTAAACATACATTAACACAAACTAAAGGTTTTCTACTGTCTTATGCGGCAATAAACAAGTTATCAGCGCAGTAAAATTCTCAGCACACCGTGTCTCTGCAGCGATGAACCTATTTAGAGGACGCTCGCCACACTGACTCATACCGAGCCAGACAAACATTAAATGGGAAAAAATATGTGCAATGTTTATAGTGCAAAAGGTCGAGATTTGCATATACTGAGTGACATTCATGGGTAGTTTGAAATTGTGAAAATACAGTGACATCTTTCTCACCTTGTGCAGAAACTAGTAAGAATCAAAACTCTTTTTTGGAATTAAATAGACTGAGTTCAAATGAGTGAAACTTGTCAGGAGAATTTAGAAGAAGGTTTAGTCCAACCATCTTGAAATGAGGCCAGATCATTCCAGAGCAAATTTAATCTCATGAAATTCCAAAAGCAAAAATATGAGCTGCAATTTAGATTTAGATTGATTTAGACCCAAATGCTGCAACACTTTAAGATTTTTTTTTTTTCTTTGCGACCAGACCTCTGAGGCTCTGCCTGCCTTTCAGCGTGGTATCACCCTCCCACCCGGAGCAGCCATGGTGTGTGTTTTCCACTGTGAGGAGTTAGCGCTATAGAAAGGATTTCATCCCGGGCTTGGCAGGGGAGGGTCTCTGGGTAGGTAGAGAACAATCGTCTCTCCTTCGGTCCTGTCAGCCAGCAAACACAGAGAGCTGGCAGCCGCTCAGTGGGAAAAAAAAGAGCGGGAGTGACAAGGGGGATGGACACACACACACACACACACACTTCGATATATATATATAAATATATACAGATACACCATCCTTTCCTACCAAAATGGGCTCTGATGATGCCGCAGGGGATTGTGGGACGATTCTGCGAAGTGGATGGGAGGACCTCATGAAAATAGTCTGCAAAAATGACCACAGTGTTAGCCTGCTGTCAGACTAGCAGATAGACAAGACAGACAGACAGAGAGGGAGAGGAAAATAGAGACAGCAAGCAAAGGGAAGAGACTGGCAGAGCAACACAATGTCTGCCATGCATGAACCTCTTGCCAGCGAGCGCTCACACGGGACTACATGTTCAATATACGCTCATGTGGACCTGCGTTTTTTTTCTTTTTCTACTGTTTTGTTCTTGCATGTGGATGCAGCGTGCAGCATGCATGTAGGGCCTTTATGCCTGAGTAGGAACGAGGAGGAGGAGGGTGAAGTGTGTGCAGGAGGAGGATGATGAGGAGGAGGAGGAGGAGGAGGAGGAGGGGAGGTGGTTTAAATTCTGTGACATCTGTTCATTACAACTAGAGTGTGTTTATTTTTATACAGCCAGCCACAAGCAGAGAGCTCGACTGGCACCGCTGGTTAATGTACCAGCCTGCTAAGACGGCAGAGCAAATGAAATATTAACCGGCAGACGGAAAGAAAAAAAAAAAAAGAAGACGAGGCGAGGACAAAGGAAGAGAAAAGAGGAAAAATGATAAGATAATATGTGACAAAAATGCACACGCACAGCGTCTCCACTCACGCACACAGAGTCCTCGTTCTGATCTAATTAAGGAGACAAACACGATCAACAACTCGCCGTGCAAAAGGCCTGGAAAAGCTGCGAGGAGGAAGGGGAGGGGGGGAAAAAAAAGAAGAAGGGGGGACATAAAAATGGTTCAAAACAGGTGGTGCTTTATGGAAACAGGTTGCCATACATGAAGATGTTTGTGCGCTCATCTCCTTTTTTTTTTTTTTCCTCCAAACCCTGAAATCACAGCATGCAGCGGTGAAAATGTGCTGTAGTGCAAACTGGAAGCATGAAATATGTGTTGGAGCTACAGAGGATGCAGCAAACAAAACCAGACATCAAGACACAAGGAGCAGAGTTTGAACCATGATTCACTATGAAGGTTGCTCTGTTGTGTGTGTTTAGTAGCTTAAGAAGTGTCAAATTAAGATGCACATAAGGTGTTTCGTGAACAAAGTGCAGCATTACAACAATATTTAGATTTTTGATGTATTTTCTGAGATCCTGTTTGTAGTTTTATTGCATATGCATCCCTTATTTTATATCTATTGTGTTGTGTTGACACCAGTTAATGAAGTTGTACTGCGTGCAAAACTGCAAACGTGATGACTAAGGGTTCACCTGAGCACAATGTCCTCGGATTACTATCTGCTGCCTGTTCATACAGAAGTGAGTACACTCGTGCAACAATCGCTTAAATGTCAAATGATTCAAAATTGAATCACGTCTCACAGTTAACAGCGTTTAAGAGCAATCAAAAACAAACACAGACTACGCTGAAAATTCAAGTGAGGACACTTGTAATCCTTGAACTAAACAGAGAGCACCTGTGGTTTCTGATCAGTCGTGAACATGGGTTCTTTCTCAGATTTGGACCTGAGGAGTGTGTCTATCTGTATCATGGCTCCATATGAAAATGAATTGTTGAAAGAGTTGTACAGAAAGACTGACTGAAGATGTTTTGGTAACAGCAGTAATCAGGAGGTTTAGAAGGAGCCATAGTGCCACTAACCAGAGCTGCAGTGGTCGTCCTCCTAAAATGACTCCACAGACAGACAGAGAACGACTTTCACAATCCAGCTCTGAAAAACAGACGGTAGCTGCTTCAGACTTGCGGTTATCAATGGTAATCAAGAGTTTCTGTGAGACAGTGAAGGACAGTTCACAATGTCAGTCTTTATGCTTGCTATCCGGAACGAAAGTGCAAGATTATGCTTTGATAAAGAACATGAAAAACAAGCCTGATGAATGTTGGGAGCACATTCTTTGCACAGATGAAGATAAATGGAGTCCAGCATGTTTGGTGTGAACCTGATCAGGACAGTGAATGCATCGTCCTGACAGTGAAGCACGGAGGTGGAAGCATCATGATATGGGGCTGCATGAGTGCAAAAGGTGTTGGGCAGATGGCATTTATAGTCAGTGTGCAGCAGCTTGGTAGAAGCAGCCTGATAACGAAGGTCAAAAAAGGTCAAAAAATCAAAATAACTCATTGTCTGATGGGAAAGAAACCTTATATCTAAAATCAGAGTAGACAACATGAACCTAATCACGCTAATGATGCCAAAAAGCAAATAAATAAATCACAAGTTTCTTAAGAAGAAAGCACGAAAACAACAACCTGGACGATTTGAATCCAGTCAAACATCACAACACGCAATCTAGAGCTTGAGTCTTTCCAATCCTGCTAACAACCCAGACCTTTGCATCAACAAGCCTCCCCCTTCCACAACCCTCCAACCTTCCCCCCACACCCAACCCACCCACCCACCGCCCGCCCAGCCCGGCCGGCCGGCCCCACTCTGCTGCTCCCCTGGGACGCCCTTGCTCTGGAATGCCGCTCATGGGGAAGAATCTCGCTGGAGGCGCTCAATATGTCACATGTGTCTCTGGGACGGAGACAGGAAGACAGACGGAGGGAGGTGGGACAGGTACGAGCTCCTGCGAGGCGGTGGCGTGTTTGTCCGCACCGACCTACGAGTGTGTTTGTGTAAAAGATTCCCAGATTAAAGGTTTAAAGGGTTTCAGATTAACAGGCTCAGGACACAGTGCCGCCTGCGCTCTGAGCAAAAGGGAATTAGGATGGCATTAGCGTCTCCTCTGCACCAGCACATTAGCCATTCATTAGCGTGTGGTTGCACAATCAGCACCAGGCCGCCCCTCGTTCCCCTCCGTGTTACTGCATTCATGACGATGTTAACATGTCGGGACGCTTTGTTATTCATCAGGCCATTAGCAGAAGTATTATTTAAGTGTCACTAATCATCAGCCTGTTATATGTCACTTGTCCTCTAGTTCAAAAAAACATCTTCAAGAATTAAGAAATTCCCAAACTGTTGCTAGATTACACTGTAAAAAAAATAATAAATACATTTTTTTTATTTATTTTTTTTATTTTAAAAAGTGCTTCTGTGTAATTTTTGGAACAATTGTACAGCTTTTCCTTGGTTGGCTTAATGACACATTATAACCACTAAAATCACAGGATGTGCATGTTTGCCACACAAACAAAAATTGGCCCAAAATTGTAAATACTGTAAATGTAATTTTAAAAAAAAAAGTATTTAAATCAGCAAGAATATGACTATTTTACAGATATTGTCCTTTATTAAAAAAATATTTACATGTGTTAAGGATTGAAAATTTGTAAATACTTGTAACTATAATTTTACAGATTTTCTCTGTTTCGTTAAATTAGAGTTGATATTGAGTAAAATCACAGAAAAATTACAATTACAATTACTGATTTACATGTTGACTGTCAATTAAACAGGCCAACACTACAAATACTGTTCACATCAAAAATCTGTTTTTGTTAAATAATTTTTTGTTCTTTCAAAACATTTAACAGTAAAATTACAGTTTTACTGTATCTAATCAGCTAAAAAATCATTATTGTACCATAATATGTGTTCCATAATTTAAAAGAAAAAATTATGCACATTCAGCACTGATAAAATAAGAATCTTTTTCACTGTAGTTTCACAGAATTTTCCTGTTTTGTTTAATTAAATCCAAAAAATTTAAATCACTGAAAAACATGTAAATGTACATGTTAACTGTTAACAAAAAAGGATAAAGTGTCCACAAAAATCTATATTTGTAAAAGTAGTAATTCATTCTTTTATTCTAGTATTCAACCATTTTTTAATTTTTTTCCCAGCTACTTTGCTGGCAATTTTTTTTTTTTCTTTTCACGATGTTGCATATTTACATTTACACCTTGCAGTGGTTAATACACAGTGGAGATAAGGATGTGAACAGATGAGAGATTTATGATTCTGCTACACACCAGTAGCTTTTCACCATTATATCAATTTCAAATGTGTTCAATGACTGAAAACAAACCAAAAACCTTTTCGTCCACAGCTGGCCTCTTCGTAACACTGACCTCTGTATGGTAGCATGTCAGGAACCTGGAGGGTTGGATGTGGAGGTTAGAGAGCCACCAGTCCTGGGATATCTGATTCAAACAGCTACTCTTCTG
>NW_007578681.1:236431-242061 GCF_000690725.1 Stegastes partitus
GTATGTTCTAACTAAACTGCAGATGAACTATTTTACATACGTCTGAAAGTTTAAATTCTGATCATTCCTTATGTTTTTACCACTACTGGCTCTAACAAATGGTGTCATTTTGGTAATCATTTTGCCAATAACAACACATTTATTCATAACACATGCATGTTTGATGGAATATCAAAATGTAAAACTTAAATTTGGCCAATTTTCCAACAGAGCTGCGAGTCCCACATGATATATCTCACATGAAAGTTTTAATTCTGTTATTGTGGCATAGTTTTTAAAGATCATATGCGCATTTTTTTAAAAGAAGCCCCCAAAAAAAAGGGAATTTGAATAAAATAAACCTAAATTTGGTACATTTTTCAAACAAAACAACACATTACAAATCATCAACTGCCTGAAAGTTGAAAATTCTCTTAATTCTTTCTCTATTTTCAGTGTCTGACTTGGACAATAGTGTCATTTTGGCCATTTAAAACAGAACAACAGTGAATGAATGATGTGGAATAAAGTGAGTTTGATGAGATAGCACCATTTCTTTAACCGTATTTGGTTAAATCTTCAGATGGAGCTGCTCGTCACCAATGATTAACCGTCCGACTGTTGAGAAATCTGTCACTTTTTTCTGCTTTCACAGTTTCTGACTCTAATAAATGGTGTCGTTTTCGTGACTTTTTTTAAGGATGCCCTTCAAACCCACTGGCAGGTTTTTGGGGTCCACAGGGTTGAATAAAGGCTGTAAACTCTTCCTGCGTCGGAGGTGGATATATGAAGGCCGTGAAGCAGAGTGCACACTCCCGTCCGCCACCTCTCTGACAGACTCTATCCGTTCACTAACCCGGTGCCAGTCTTACGCCACCTTGATGCCCAGTCTGCCAAACTTATGTCACATCAGAGCAGACCCTGTGTCAACTCCTCACAGTACATATGCCAACCCGATGCCCTCCGCATGCCAGCCTCATGCTACATCCTCAGACAACAATGTGCCAAAGGGAGGGACCTCTGCGGGCACCGGGCGACGCTGTATGGAAGTGGAGAAAGGTCAAAAGTCGCCAGCGTTGAATTAGGTTTCAAAGACGCAGAAATCTGTCGTTTTTGGTTCTTCTTCAGTGGATGCAATTAGCAGCGAAATCCGGCTGCTTAAGCTCTAATCTGGGAGTCTGTGTGCTGCCTGTCTACCAGCCTGTCTCCCACCGAAGCCCCTCACCTCTGTCTCCCCTCCTGATGCCTGCTGGCACTCTGGGAGCAGTGCCCCTCCAATCCTCCCCCATCCTCCCCCTCCATCCTCCCCTCCATCCTCCATCCTCCTCCTCCTCCTCCTCTGGATGCCAGCCGACGGCCCTCACAGTGTGGCACGCCATCTGCTGCCGCCCGCCCCGGCAACCCATCCACNGAGGGAGGAGGAGGGGGGGGGAAACAATGCATGGATGTCTGCTTTTGTGCAAATGTGAGAAAAGGTGCAGAGGCGAAGAAGCTGCATGTCGAAGTTTCAGGTGTAATATATGTAAATTCATGTGAAACTGGTTTGTGTATGTGCAGCAAGGTGGGGCAGCGAGGGTGAGGAGTGGGGATGAAGGGGGGAGGGGGGGGAGTCCCAGTTCCCCTTTTGCATCTTAAATTCCTCAACATCTGTTCAAGCAGCAGCAGCAGCAGCGGGTTGTGGTGTGTTTTTTTTCTAGTGTGTGTGTGTGTGTCTGCATGCTCTGCTGAAGGTGCTGCTTGTTACCTTAATTAGAAGGAGGCATTTTCTACAAGCAGTGAATGCAAACCTGCAGAATAAAGGGTGCAAATCATCACTTGGATGCCTTTGATTTAAATAAAAAAAACAACAACAGTGAAGAGCTTCTTTCATCGACACCACGACCAAGTAGGTCAACCCCACTGACCCGCCAGTGTGTCCTGACCGCACTCAGCACGGATCTCCAGCAGCCAGTTCGGAGAGATGTAGGTTACGCGCGCGTCTGAATGCCAAATGACAAAGATTTCTGGGATGAAATATTTATTCGCCGTGTGCCGCCTCCCGAGCGAAGGCGACACGAGTTCCAGAGCGTAAACACAAACAGCTCTGAGGCCTGGAAGGCGGCGGCGAAGCTCGTCTCACCGAGCGCCGTGCACGTTTGTATCCGAGTTAGTTTGCAGACTGAGACTCTGTTTTGAAGATTTGATGCGGCGTTAAGAAATTAGATCGACCAGCTACAGCACTTAAATGTGCTTGATGGTACATAATTGTATATATAAATACATTTAACCCAAGCAGCTGTCACATGTTTCCTCACTGTGGCTCATTTTTCATCACGATGGAAAGTCTTTGAAGAAGGAGCGAGAACTCAGAAATGTCCTCTGCATCGTATGATACACTTGAAATGCAGGAACTCATTAAAAAAAAAGAAAAAAAAGGTTATTTGCTGTCCAGAAATGAAGGGGAAAGATCAGAAGAGTGTCCACAGGTGTTACCAATAATCTATTTACATGTTACAGCCTCTACATGGCTCCACTAACATATTTCACTATGCTGAATGTAGCTTGGGTTGCAAGGTGGNATTAAAGCAATTCACATAAGTTGGTCCAACAAATCTCTTTTTACAGTGTAGCCAAGCTGGATGCTGTATGTCAATTATAGGGCTGTAACCAGGCACTCAGATGTCCTCAACTCCACCATTTGTCGTCTATGAAACCGTCTCAGTCGGCTCTGAATGTCTGACAACATTGCTCGCCCAGAATATGTCCATTAACTTCACCGAGGCCTTCAAGAAGAGCAGGATGTTTCACGGTTAGGTTGTTCCTGAAGGGCTCGGTGGAGTCGATGGACATTTATGGGAGACTGGGTGATCCAAAGCTGTCCAGGATGTCCGACGACGAGATCACAAAAAATGTCCTCCAACTTCACCGAGACCTTCAGAAAGAGTGGAACGACGTTTCACAAGCAGCATCAACAACCTCATTGCAATTGTCCTGGTCCTCCTGAAGGACTCGATGTCAGACATTCGGAGTTGACCGGGACCATTTCTTCGACAACAAATGGTGGAGTTGGGGACATTGGAGCGCCTCGTTAATCCATCAATCAACTGATGACGACACTGAGATTATTTCTTTAACTTAAACAGAGACCTGTACTCGTGTGTTTCTGGCAGGGTGTTGGGTAGCAGCGCTTGATGTCAAACCATGTTTCATCAATTATCCAACAATAATTGGGATGAATAGATGTTTGCCTCATGTCTTTGTCCACTTTGGCTCCGATGAAGATCAAGTCGTGTTACAATTAAAGACTGTAAACCAATCAGCGTGCTCCAATCCTTCTTTTGAACTCTTACAATTTGCAGAAGCACAGATGACTACAAGTACATAAAAAGCAATATCATGATTGGAAATGTAACGCCTGCAGTCTACAAGTTTCCACTGTTCCCTCATTTTCTAATCACAAATCAATACATTAAGGCTCAAAAAGTTCCGAGAACAACACGTCTGATTCATTAACTCGACACAACTCTCAAACTTTTCCACGTTTTTTTTTTTTTTCCCCCGTTCGCCTCACCGTGCCAAGAGAGATGTGAAGACACGGATTGACACGCCATCTCTCCTCCAAAGCCTTCCTCCTCAGCATCGCCAGATTAAGGGATTAGCAGGCAAGGCGAGCGCTAAAGCTGGCTAATTCTCACCCAAGCACAGGGAGCTCAGGCTACCCAGAGCCCCGCCGAGCCTCCTTCTCCTCAGAGCAGCTGTGAGGTGGAGGGGAGGGACGAGCCGCCTCCCTCCGAGCAACCAGAGGAATCAGAAAGCATCGCTCATGTGGCTCCTCGCGAAGGCGCTGATGACTTGTTGTTAATTAGCACAGACCACTGATAGTTCACACGCAGTCATATAGGCTCTCTGTTAGCAATCATCACTGTTTACCTCCAAATGAAGGCACCATTTGCAATGTTGCAGATGTGCAGAACTGATATTTGTGCATCAATGTGAAAGAAACTAAAGGTAATATCTACAGCATGTACAAACTGATGTAAATAGTTGGACTTTTTTTTTTTTTTAGTGATAGTACGTTATTTCATTTTGTGCACTTAAACAAGTTTGGATACTGTAAACTGTATAAAATAAGTTAAATATTGTCGTAAAAGTTTTGGAATAAGTGGCTACACTGTAAAAAAAATCATTTAAAAATTTTTTTAACTTTAATTCTTTTGTAACAATTTACAGCTATCTTACAAATTTTCCCTGTTTTGTTAAATTGCAGATTAAAACTTGTAAAATACCCAATAAAAGGTATTACTTCACATGTTGACTGTAAAAAAAAAAACTTTGAAAAAAAAAAAAAAAACTTTGAAAAAAAGGCCAAAACTGTAAATAATATCCACATCAAAAATCAATAGTTTTAGAAATGTTAATTTGTTTTTTTATTGTCTGACCATAAAATTATACTATTTTTACTGTATTTACATCAACAAAAAATATTGTTGTTTTACACATATTATATGCAAAATCTTTCCTTCAAATAACTGTAAAGATTTTTAAAATAATGAGACTTTTTGGCTGATTTAAATACAGTAAGAAAAAAGAAGAGTGTAATTTTACATTATTTACATCATATATTGTAAAAGGACAAACTGCTATTTAAAGATTTTTTTTTTTTTCAGAAGATTTTTGATTAGATTTCTGGAAATTCTTTACAGTTTTGGACCTTTTTGTTTTTCACAGTCAACATGTAAAATTATTGTCTTTTTAAAATTTTTGCTAGATATTATTAGTAATTTAACAAAACAGGACTCATCTGTAAAATACCAAATAAAAACGTTATTTACCTTTATTTAAATTTTTTAAATATCGTTTTTATCTTTAAAACACTTAACTGTTCTTTGAAACAATATCAAATATCTGTGAAATAGTGAGTTTTTAACTGATTTTAATACAAAGAAAAGGTGGGGGGCAAAAAATAACATTAAAAAATCTACCATCTTTGTTTTTTTGTTTTTTTTTTTAATTTTCTGCCAAAATTGCAAAACAATGATTTGCCATTTTTAAACATATAGATTTTTCATGTGGACATTATTTATAGTTTAGTCATTTTTTGTATGTAAGTAACTATTTATTACCTGTTAGTTAACAAAATAGGGTGTAAATTGTTCAAAAAATGACACTTAAAAGTCATTTTAAAAGCATTTACAGTGCAGATGAGGTTCTGCGTGTAAACTGAGGCTCTTACTTCACTAAGAACTGAGCCAGCTCCCGTCACCTCCAGTTCCAACATTCACTACTTGAGCCTGATGAAGGTTGGAAAAGTTGGCGGGACACGAAAAAGGCAGACAATGAGGCTCGGGAACAAGATTTCCCAACAGTGTTCCATCACAAACACACACACAACCATTCATCTTGAGTTTGGGTGCACTTTGGAGACCACGAAGGCGAAGCAAACCGCATCCATCTCGGCTGGTGTTCGGTAAACAAGAGGAAAAAGGCAGCGAGAGTGAGAGGGGGGGAAAAAAAAAAAAAAAGAGGATGAAGATGAGGGTCGGTGGTCGTGTTTGGGCTCTCCAGCGGGCAGAGGAGGACAATGCAGCGCTGGCAAGAGTGGCTGCCTCGTGCCGGGGGGAATAGATGCCACATGGTGCCCCTTATGAGCAGCCTGGAGGGGGTGGTGGTGG
>NW_007578681.1:245421-288794 GCF_000690725.1 Stegastes partitus
TTACCCCTGCAGACAGCCGCTACCCACAATCCCCCTCTGCATCAGCCGCCCGGCGCATAGAACAGGAGGCTTTCGCACAGATCACTTCACCCCCCGATGCCCTCGCCATAAAGGAGGAAGCTGGGGAAAGAGTGTGTTTGTGTGGAGGTGGTGGTGGTGGTGGTGGTGGAGGCTCTGCAGACAAAGTGGGTTTTAGTCGCACGTGTGCATGAAAACACACAATAAATACACGCATGCACACGCAAAAACTGCACGACACGTGCTGCTTCGTGTGTGTGAGTGCTCATATGTTCACGCACGCTGAAACACTTTTTAAAGTTTACTTTTTCAGTTGATGGAGGCGACACGCTCACACACGAAATATGACCAGAGGGCCTCCTACACTGTAAAAAATTACAGTTTTTAAATGGTTTTTAACTGCAACGTTTTGAAGTGTTAGTCTACAGATTTTTATGGTTTTGTTAAATTACAAATAATAAATAGTAAAATCACAAAAAAATAATAATTTACATATTAAGGGTTAAAAAAAAACTTAAAATAAAAAATGCATTTGTTTTATAGATTTTTTTTCAAAATTTTTTCTAAGATTCTGTAAATTACAGATTTAGAAATAGATAAATGAATGTTAACGATTTTCCCTGTTTTGTTAAATTACCTATAAATATTAAAATCACTAAAAAAAGAAACAAACTGTAAATATCATCCACATCACAAATCAGAATTTTACAAATGGTAGTTTGTTCTTTTATGGTTGATTATAAAAAATACACTATTTTTACAGTCTGTAAATGAGGCAAAATATAGTTATTTTACAGATATTTGCTATTATTTTATTTTTGTTTTTTAATTTTAATGTTTGGATTTAAAAGTTTTGCATTTTTTAAATTGTTATTTTTTCAGATTTTTTTTCCCATTTTGGTAAATCACAAATCATATCTAGTAAAATTACAGAAAAAATGTATTATTTACATATTGATTGATTTTTTAGAAAATGGAAATAGCCTCCACATCAAAAATCTGTACTTTTAAAAATAGTAATTGATTCTTATAAAAGGTGAATGTGAAATTACACTGTTCTACTGTATTTAAATCAGCTAAAAATATCATTGTTTCCCAGATTTTGTCATTACTTTGAATGTTTTGGAATGCTACCTGCCGTTTTTTGAAGTATATTTTTGCTGCTAGATTTTTACTGTTGTTCCGTGGATTTTATTTTCAAGCATAATTTAAATACTTACGCTGTTATAAACTTTTCTTTAACATGATTAGAAGACTTGGCAGCTGTGGTCACCAGTATTTTACCGTCAACAAATGGTTCTTTGAGGAACCTTTAGGTTTTCGTGAAACTAAACCTTGCTCTTCTCTGGCATCACTACAAGTCCACACAAGTATATATTTAGAGAACACAACACAAGACATGTTGTCACAGGAGCAACTGAATATCATTCAAGAACAAGCTGGAAAATAGTTCCTTTAAGAACCTGTTTTGCTATTTATGGTGCAAATGAAGCCAGTCTGATGAATCTTTAAGGTACATTTGAGGGTCTTTTGTTTGGTTTTTTAAAAGAAAATCTAACTTTTAAGCTTAACAATTACTTAAGTGATTATCAGTGTAGAATCAGGACGTTCCCTAAAGAACTATCATTAAAATAACACGTCAAAGAACCCATTTTTGCTAAAGTTCTTTGGAGCATAGTTTACGGTGTCTAAAGGAGGCGCTTTTTGATGTCTTTTTAAAGCACCTTTGGGATTTTCTCTTGGAGAATTTCTTCCTAAAAGGCTCTTTGTGGAACTAAAAATGTTTGTATTTCTACGGCATCACAGCTAAAAGCCACCTTTCCACGGGGCAGCTGACACGAGGGCGAGCCGTGGAACCTCCCTGCGGATCCGCATGACGAGGATCTGACGGCGTCTTTGTGGCTCTGATCAGTGTTTAGCTTTGAAAAAAGAAACGCTAAATAAGACGAGAGACATCAAACTAAAGGAGGCAGCGAGAAAGCGAGAGAAGAGAGTGTGTGTGTGTGTGTGGCGCTCCATCCATCTTGTGTGAGTATGGAGCTGGTTCCTGGCACTCTATCCATCAATGAGCGCAACATTAACTCTCTGGATCAGAACCAACATCCCCAGATCTCTTCCCCATCTCTCTTCCCCTCCCCTCGCTCTGCTCAGCACACTGCATTAGTATTCCACCGCCATCCGTGGAAAACCTGCACCTCTACCTTCCTCTCATCCCAAAAAAAACAAACAAAAAAAAAACAACCCTCCCACTCAGCCACGAGGTATTTTTATATGTTTGCTTTTGCCTCTTTGCACCGGCTAACCTCCTCGAGCGCCTGCGATGCTCAGCTCGTCTCCGTTCACCTCCTCTTTTTCCTCCTCTCCAGATCTGCTCTCTGCTGAGCTGCCTGATCCTCTCCTCTCTTTGTCTCCCTCCCAGTTGGTGTTAATAATTTAACTACTGAGCTGCTGCAGAGCTGGCTGCCGTCCAGGCCTCAGATTGGCACTGTCTGTCTATTTATGACACTGTGTGGCGGCGCACATGTGTGGGATGTGCAAGAGTGAGAGGAGGATTGTGTGTTTTTGTGTGTGTGTGGGTGAAGACGTGCACGAGTTTCCCTATTAGACTTGAGCCAATAGCAAATTAGCCTCCAAAGACACGAGACTGTCACCTAAATTGAAGTTAGGAAGAGATGCGTTACCAAAAACCTGATTCTGCCTCCAGAGTGGATTATTTAACGTTTGTGTGGGACACTCAGTCCGCAGCCAATTACAATAAATCTTATTGTGTTCAGAGCTGAATGTGCACCGGACCCGCAGGTTATGTTCACTGTGAGGAGTAGGTGTGATGTTATTTTTTGCTCAGACCCCTCAGCAGCACACTCTGAATGCATCGACACAAGACACACAATCTACTTTACTGATTTAGATGAACTATTTAAGTTTAAAGTTGACACTATAATGTTGTTACCAGCATCAGCTAAATTCTGCATCTAATAAAAACTCAATTTTCTGCATCAGATTATTAGTTTTCAAGCTAATTGTTGCTCTAGAAATATGTGAGAAAATATTAAAATATTGAATAAAAAGGCCACAACAGCCTGTGATTTTCCAGCTGCTGCCATTTTCTGAGAAATAATCTCAATAATTGCATTGATATGAAACAGATCTACTGATTCAGATGAACTATTTAAGTTTACGGTTTACATTATAATGTCGTTAATTGCATCAACTTCACATCGTGTGTGATTTAAACCCATATTTCTGCTTTAGTTGATTATTTCTCAGGCTGAACGGCTAATCGATGTTTTATAAAATGTATGAAAACGCTGAAAAAAACACCCATGACAGCTTTTCTGTTGTGATTTTGTTGTGTTTTATGACCAAAAGTCCAAGATAATCAGTTTACAGTGATATAAAACGGAGAAAAGCAGAACAGCTGTGTGGAAACTGGTGGATTTTAACCATTTTGGTTTGATGGAAGACGTAAAGACTCAATTTAAATATCAAATGTTAGAGTTTTGTATGTTAAAAAAATAGTTAGTGGTGTAATTTAGTGGTGGAAGAAGTACTGACATCCTGACGTAAAAGTACAAACACCACACAGCAAAAGTCCCGCACAAGAAATGTTACTTAAGTAAGGCATGAAAGTTAATTATTAGTTTTCATATAGGAGCATACAGATTGTTATCACTGAGGCACTAATGCAAAAGCAGGATTTTAATGTGAAGGCGGAGCTCGTTTTGGCCTGAAAAACGCAAATAATGACTATTTTCAGTATCGATTCATGTGCAGATTAGTTTCTCCATTCATCAACTGATCTGTTGGTCTGTAGAAATTCAGAAACTAGTAAGAAACGCCACGACGAGTGCTCTCAAAACATAGTGGTTGCAGATTTTTACTGCGCTGACTAGTTGATCAATCAAATGGGAGATTTGACTGTTTCTGGGTTCAATCTGTAAAACAAGACAAACAGGTCCAAACTCCTGCATGTGAGGCAAGAAAAGGCAAATGTAAAGAGTAAATATGGTTTAAATTTTGCTTCAAAGTATGATGTGAATGACTGAAAATGTTCCCTGAGTGCAGCGACCTCCTTCAAATAAAGCCAAGCGCTCGTTTTTTCCTCAGTGCTGGTTTTAGTAGTCGTCGTTAAAAGCCTGAAGATGACAAGTGTTTTGCTTTGTGACATTTCAGCTTCACCTCTTTGCTTTTAATTACAAATTCTGTTGCATCAAACCTGGAGAACAAGAAAGAAAAGAGGTTGGAAAACTTACGTCAGGGTCAAAATATGTGACTAGAGTCCTGCTTTCTGTGTTTTGTTTTCAGAAATTTGTAAAGTAGCTGCCAGGTGGAAAGAGTGAAGTAAAAAGGACATCATCAGAGATGTGGTGGAGCAGAAGAAGAAAGCTGCATGACAAGAAAAGTACAAGATTTGTATCTAAGTAAATGTACTTAGTTCCATTCTACAGCTGAATTCACTGCATGCTTTTGGTTGAGATGTAATCAGAGTTATGTCCTTTTCTCTTCTCTACTCCTTATCCTTACAGATAAAGCGGAATCAGGGGACTCTTGGTGAATTAACAAATCATTTTGTAAGAACTAAAACAGCCAAAAGACACTAAGAAGCTACACAGGATGTTGTTCTTTCTCAAACTACGTTAAAAATGGCACCAATTTTTACCAATTCACATGAAATCTTGCCGTCACAAATAATGAAAAAGGATGGAAAGAGCATAAATGCATAACTATGGAAGTGTCAAAATCCCACAGAAGGTTTTAAGGTCTAATTTTTTTGCTTCAGGATTTGGAAGATCCAAAAACCCGCACTCCAGAGACACGTGAAGGCCGAACAAGGGGGGAGAAAGGTTTTCATCAGGTCTCCTGGGCGGGAAAAAAAACCCCTCTGAATGAGGATAAAGCAGAGAGAAGGAGGAGATCGGTGACTTTTAAAGACTGAAATGTCACTAAGAAGCTTGCAGATGTGCAAAATGTCAAAAGGCAAAAGACACAGATGTCAAAAGCGAACGAGCAGGAATGCAATTTAAATCTTTTTTTAATTGTCTCCAATCACGTTAAAAACAATAAAAACTATTTTCATTGAAGACGCTTCACTCTAACAACAAATTTTCCAAACTCCTCTCGTTACCTGAAAACACTCGACACACTACGGATTCAGCAGAACTGGGAAAAAAAAAAAAAAAGGTGACATTTCCGAAGCAAGTGTGTGACACGGTGTGAATGTCGATGCCACCTCCTACACCTCTCACCCTCCTACAATCCGGCCCACCGCAGATCTCTGCAGCTCACGACATTCATTTATTCATCGGCGCCATCGTCAATCATGATCAGGAGCAGCAGTCGCTCGTCATGTGCTGCAATGGAACACATTCAGAAGTGTGCTGCACACACTTGTTCAAATCACGAGAATTGGAGACTGTTTTTTTTCTGTTTTCTTTTTTAAAAGCAAAATTGTTCTTTTTGTTTTTTTAGACTTTGCTTGATTTAATTTGCACCTTCACACTCGATTCTAACCTCTGGTGCCAAAAGTCTGCTTCCCCTTGCCGCAGCATCGAGGCCTTCGCAGTGAAAATTAAGTCTTCAAGTTAATTTACTCCAACCTGGATTTAGTTTTAAGTTGTCTGTCTCTAAGTGTAGCCCTGTGATAGACTGGTGACCTGTCCAGGGTGTCCCCTGCCTTCACCCTAAGTCAGCGGGGAAGACTCCAGCCCCCCATGACCCTAGTGAGGATTAAGCGGTGTATAGATGATGGATGGATGGATGCTGAAATTTGGGTTTCAGCTACCCACAGTATTTGGTCAACTTAATTACCTTTCAGACTGTAGTTGCGACAACTTGTAGAGGAATTAGCTTCTCCTCTACAATCGAAAGTGTTTTAAAATACTCTTTAGGACAAAGATAAGCTTTTACTGGAAATCCTACAGTTTAAGCTATCAAGCCAGTTTAATTAATTTACTGCAACTGCACTTCAGTTTTAATTCAAAAACGCAGAAATTTGAGTTGAAATTACACATGATATTAAGTTGATGCAACATTATTATTATGCCAAACAAGGTGGTTCAGTGGTTAGCACCGTTGCCTCGCAGCAAGAAGGTCGTCGGTTTGCGTCCTGGTGAGGACACCTAGGATCTTTCTGCGTGGAGTTTGCATGTTCTCCCCGTGCAGCGTGGGTTCTCTCCGGGTTCTCCGGCTTCCTCCCACACAGTCCAAAACATTTTGAGTTTTAATTGGTGATTCTAAATGATGTGAGGTTGATGCAACATTAGTATGTCAACGCGATTCATTAAAATAATGTTTGCAACAAGTCTTTATAACCCAATGAAAGAAAAAAACTTATCATGCAACTGTAATTAAGTGGCAATAACAGTTCTGCTGAAATATTTTTTAGAGTGTAGTTATGACAACTTCTTCTAAAATCATGTCGAACCAACGAGCTAAACTGAGTTAGCAGAATTAGCTTTTCCTCTACAATCAACAGCAATTTTTTGATTGAAATCCTGAACACGAGGTGAAGAAAAATCAAGTTATCAAGCTAATTTAATTCATTTATTCCAACTTAAACTTAGCTTTAAATCAATTAAGACAGAAATTTATATAGGTTGGTTGTTGCAAGTCAACCTATGGAAACGATGTTTATTTACACCTTCACACTTGATTTTAACTTCCGGTGTCGCATCTCTGCCTCCCCTGCGAGGCTGATGTGCTGGAATATCCGCAGCATGGAGGCCTTTGCAGGGATTCATAGTAAACAGACATATGCGAGGCCGCCCACCGCTCCACCTTCTCTAAATTTGATATCTCATAAGGGCCTTTCACACTTGTCGGGAAACATAAACACACCACGAGCGGCTGCGTGCACACGGAACCTGCACTGTCATTAATTTCAGAGATGGAGGGAGGTCAGCGTACCAGACGGTGTTTGTGTGTCTGTGTGCAAGCATGTGTGCAGGCTCGCATGTATGTTGCGGTGGGGGTGGAAAACACGCATGTGCGCACACAAACGTGCACCAGCACCGGTGTTGACAGGTGGCTGTGGTAAAGAGGTGGTCCCTGAGCTGGGGTCTGCCTGTCTCTGGCTGAGAGAGAGAGGAATAAAAAGCTCCCAGCAGCTGTCGCCCTAATTCCTCTAACACGGTGCTTGTGCTCTGATTAGAAAACAGATCTGGCCTCTAATTTACTCCTGACACCAACTAATGCTCTATATCTCAATCCGCTCCGTCCCCAGCTCGCCACTGGCCCGCCTGGCCGGACACACCGGCCTCGGAAAGGTAGGAAAAGGTAGACGAAGCGGCGTCCTCGCCTCCACTGAGACTCACCGCATTGTTCTTCTCCTCGAGCAGCGAAACAACAAAAGCAGCTCTGACTGAAGAATGAGGTGCAGAATCCCTGCATGCAAACCAATTTGGTACAGAAAATGCAAACTGCACAAATAATGTGAATTTTGCAGAAAAATTATTCAAAAATGTTCCAGGAGGGATGTAAAGCTTGCAAAGATGCCGAGATTGCATACAGACGGACAGCAGCTCCTGAAGATGTCAAAATATTTAACAGCATTTCATTGAGTTGATTAGTTGTTTAATTAAATGTAAGATTGGACTGTTGTTCTTTTCAAGCAACAAAACAACAAAATCGGGTCTCAGGTAACAGTGAGAGGCAAAATCCCTGCATCTAGGTCAGTATGCTTCAGAAATGTGAACGCAAACTGCAAAAATAATCTGAATTTTGTGGAAAAATATGACATGAATGACTCAAAATGTTCCCACAGTGCAGCAAAATCTCCAAAATAAAGCTTGTGGCACAGGCATGCATTGATTTTTCTCTCTTTTAAAAACCCCCAAGATGTCAAATTATTCAACAGCATTTCAGCTTCAGCTTTTGTTTTAATGACAGCTTCTATAGCATCAAACATGCATGACAGAATCGTAAACCGATTTGCAATCAAAAACTGCAAAAATAATCAGAAATTTGCAGGAAAATGTGACCTAAATGATTCCAAAGTGTTCCCAGAGTGCAGTAAAGTGTGCAAAGGTTGCACACAGGATGACAGCAGCTCCTGCAGACGTCAGATTATTCAGCAGCATCTCAGCTTGTTTTTTTTCAAATCTATAATTTCTATGGCATCAAATCTGCACGACGGAAGCCAAAAAGAGAGTGACGAGGATTCACGTCAGAGCAATATGTGGCTCTTGTCCAATTTATTCCAATTTGTGAATCAGAAAAAAACGCAGCCTCAAGAAGATGGAGAGACGCGCAGGTAGAAAACACACATAAAGCACCGTCCTCATCTCGACGCATCACTGAGATCCACTGCGTTGGTCGTCACTTCAAGCAACAAAACAACAAAACCAGGTCTGCAAACTGCTAAAATAATCTGATGACGTGAATGACTCAGAATGTTCCCAGAGTGCAGCAACATCTTTAAAATAAAGGTTGCAAAGGTGCACATATTTTAGCTCACACATGATTTTTCTCTCTTCTAAAAACCCCAAGATGCCAAATTATTTCCCACCATTTCAGCCTGACTTCTCGTTTTTAATTAAAGTGTCTATTACGTCAAACCTGCATGACAGAAGCCAAAAAGAGAGCTGAAGAGGTTTTACGTCAGAGCAATGCAAAACACGTGGCTCCTGTCCAATTTATTCCAACTTGCAGGTCAAACAATTTGTCACTGCTGCCGATGATCTTTTTTCATTCTGCTGCCAAAACTGACATCTTCTGCCTGAATGTTAACAAGCTTTGAGGGCTCAGGGGGTATATTTAAGTGCAGGAAAATATGTAAAGAATATTTATAATATTAAATAATAAGAAAAGCCAAGCAGCATAAATATTTGATGTGTAAAATTGTGCTTGTGTGTTTTTGGTATTTCGACCTCTGACGCACAAATCATGATGCACGAATGCTCATTTATTCAAATAAAAGAACATGAGATGAAGTCACACACTTCTAAAAGCAAATGTTTGGGCTCAACAACAACCCAAAAAAAATCTACTAATAATGACAAATTATTGCAACAGTTTGCACTAAAGTTTGGAGTTATGACAACTTCTAATAAATTATGTTCAACCAACAAACTATATGGAGTTCCTCTTCAACCAATGGCATTTCAAATGAACAAATACTTAATCATTGGTAGCATAAATAACGCTTATAAGGTCCTGAACATTTTTCCACAACTTGAATTTACTTTTAAATCACATAAGGCATGATGTTGAGTGTGAATTACCCATAATGTTTAAATTTTGTAATTACTGAATTACTTTTCAGAGTTCAGTTACGAGTGTTTGCAACTTAAACAGTTTATATAAATCAATAAATTCAATTTTTTATCTTTTTGAGAATTGAGTGGCAGTAATAAGTCCACTAAAGTACTTCTCAGAATGCTGTTTTGATGATCGCTCATGAAGTTTTTGCTCAACCAACAAACTAAATTGAGTTAGCAGACTTAGATATTTTAAATTACTTAATAATAGGGAGCATAAAGTTAAGTTTTTACGTTTTTGGACTGGATTTGAAACTGAAGGAGATGAAAAATCACATTTCCAAGCCAGTTTAATTCATTTAATACAACTTAAATTTAGTTTTAAATCAATTAACGAAAGAAATTTGAGTTTAAACTTCACAAAACATTCAAGTTGGTGTAATTATCAGCAACACTACGTGAACACATCTCATCAGAATAATGTCTGCAACTTAAAATGAGTACATTTGGGCCACTGTTTCCAGTGCCATCCATCCAGCCTGTGAGTAGGGGTCACTGCCAAGGAGGCGTTTCAAAATAAACTGACCGTCTTTTAAAGAGACGAAGTGAGAAAGACACAGTTACCGAGATTCTTGTCGAGGAGTTTGACTGAGTGCGTGACAGAATGTAAAGTTGAGGTCTGACGCCAGCAGAGGAGGAGGAGGAGGAGGATGATGATGAGGAGGACCGGCGGGGCGTCCTGGTGTCCGGGTGCCGTGGCGGGTTCGTCCCAGCAGGGGGCAGAGGTGCGATGCAGGCGGTGGGAGGTGACAGCTCGGTGTCACACTGCAACCAGGGTGTCACCTCACCAGGCTGCAGAGAAGAAGAGGAGACGAGGGAAAAAGGAGAGAGTGGACGAAAAAAGGTGAGAGATCTGCTGCAGTCTGTGTTTGTTCCACTGTGAGTGTGTCTCTGTGAGGGCTTCGAGGTCTAATCTGTCAGTGTTTTTTTACTGCAACATCTGTGGCTGGACGGAGGAGAACTCAGAGATGTGGTCTGTGCAGGACGATCTGCTGATAATGCCACAAAAAAAAAGTACATTTGGAAAAACCTGGAATCAACATGAACAACGTTTTGTCCAAACAGGTGTCACCAATACTGGAAATAAAGGTGATTCTGCACACGATGTTCCTACTGACAGCTTTAATGTGTTTCCATATCTGTTTATTTTTGTACATTTTGGATGAAATATCTACAATTATATACAATATAAAGCTTTGGCTTGTTTAAGTGTCCTGACTGCACGGCACAACACACACTCTGTACATATTTTACTGTCTATATTTTTTTACAGGATTTGCATTTGCAAAGATGTTTCCCCATGCTGAATGTATCCTCCAACAACTTTGCTGACAACTTGCTCCTCTGATTAACGCTTTTGGCATCCTGATATTATGCATTTTGCACATTTCACGTCTTGCATTTTAGGCTTGTCGTAATTTTCAGGCCTTGCAATAATGATAAAATGGTCAAATATCACAGTTGATTTTAAAGAATTTTCAAAACAGACATGTAGAATAAAATGATTTTGATAAAATAGCACAATTTTAAGCAAAGATCTGTTTACATTTTCTAACTGACATCACAGATGAATAATGTAAGAACCGTTCAAGGAAAGGTCAGACAATTCTTGGCTCTAGTAAATGGTGCAATTTTTTTACTACAATTTTTACGACGTATATCTCCACATAACTCTGCTCATCAACTCTGGAAAGACACTTCACCGTGCTGAATGTGTCGTCCAACAGCTTTGCTGACCAGTAGCTCCTCTGTTTTTGTACTGGGATAGTGTAGAATTTAAACAGCACAACACTTCTGCCACATTTCATTTCTACTCATTTCAAGCTTTCTGCTTGTCACGTATGATACGTTCGAGGACTGTCCGAAGTTTTAAAATCCAACAAGTTTTTCTGTTTTCACAGTTTCTCGCTCTGAAAAATGGTTGGATTTATACCGATTTTTTAAAAGGCATCACGCATTAAATACTATATAAATATTCTACTATTTGCATTTTCACAACTTCTACAGACTTTACATTTTTCGCACATCAACTACTCAGAGACGTTTCACCGTGCCGAATGTGTCGTCCAACAACTTTGCTGACAACTTGCTCCTCTGTTTTTGTGTCGTGATGTTGTGGAATTTAAACACTTCTGCCACATTCCACGTCATTTCTACTCATTTTAAGCTTTCTGCTCGTCACTTATGATACATTCAAGGACTGTCCAAAGTTTTAAAATCCAACAATTTTTTTCTGTTTTTGCACATCAACTCCTCAGAGATGTTTCACTGTGCTGAACAACTTTGCAGACAACTTGCTCCACTGTGTGCTGTTTTAGTAACATCATGGAATTTAAACATCACGTCACATCTGCCACGTTTCATGTGTCGTTTGTATTTTAAGCTTTTGCGTTTGATTTTATGGCATTAAAACAACGCGTGAAGTGGTTAAAGTTAGGGTAAGAGGCATTAGCTTCAACTACATGGCAAACAATAGTGGAAAAAAAAGCCTTTTCATGATACCAAGCTGGTTTTTGAGCCATACTGCGTTTATTTTATCGATCAAATATGTTCTATTTAGCTCCTAATTTCTCCTACTGTCTCTCAGTGGAAACACTGTCTTCAGTTCAACTCTGAATTCTTAGTTAAGTTGAAGGTTTCTTTTTAGGTTTTAACAGGATCTGGTTTCTCTTTGGAGGAGACATGTAGAAGAAAGTCCTGAGATGTGGTTAATTTTCCTGATGGAACCACACGTCATACATGATGGTGCGTTCAAAGACTGGCACATTTGACTTTATAGCTCTGATAATTTGTGTCATTTAGGTATTTTTGAAAGACAACATTTGTTCTATGTCACTTCTCTAGATTGTTTTCTCCTGACTAGATCCTTGCTTGTGTTGTATCTGCTCTCAGACGTACGTCGCTTTGGATTAAAGCGTCTGATAGATGAAAGAATTGTAGACAACGTGCTCTACAAGTATCATACTTATTTTATTATTTACATTTTCACAATTTTAGGGCATTAAAAAAACACGTGAAATGGTTTTATGTTTTATTTTTGGAGCATTTCTAAATGAGGCCTGTAGAATAAAGTGATTTCTGATTAAATATCACAGTCCTAAACTGAGATTTGGTTCATTTTCATGCCACGTCACAGATGATAAACATCTAATAACTCTCTCTGCTTTTACACTCGTTAGCTCTGATAAATTACATCATTTTGGTGATTTTTAAAAAAGAAAACACGACTTTTAAACCTGCTGCTGACGGGTTTGGGGGGGGTTCAGAGGTTTAAGCCTCAAAGTCAGGATTGAATTCAGGCTTAAAGTTACTGTGATGAGGACGTAACTCCTGAGATGATCTGAGAGATAAGACAACAGGCATCATCTTTATTACCTCTTTGAAAAGCCTAAACGTGTGCGAGTGTGTAGCTTCGCACTCGGCTAGTTTTCTTTGTGTAACTGACTCCGAGTGTGTGTGAGCGCGCCCGTGTGTGTGTGTGTGTGTGTGAAATCCTTTTTATTTCCTCTTTCTTCTCTCTCTGTCCCCTATATCTGTCTCCAGGGACTCACTTGGCATCTCTCCCTACTTTTAATTCTTGCTCCACAAACTGCTGCTGTCTGAACACAAGCTGGCAGCACAGACACACACACACACACACACACACTTTCTTGGTTTCACAAATCCACCAGTGTAACCCCCCCTCCCTCTCCAAAAAAAAAAAAAATTGGCAATGAAAGACACACATGCAACCCGGTTTAAATGCAACGTTTCTCTTTGGCGTCACTGTCATGTGTAATATTGGAGAGGAGCTGGAAAACACACAAGAAGAAGCAATCGGTGACACGAGATCCGCTCAGGAAAACACACATTTCATCAGTGACGGCTGCTGAAAGGCGAAGACGAACCCCTCGAAATCAAGGAAGGAAAATGACGCAAACAAACCCCACGTTTGTTTGCTTATTTCGCTGCTTCTTTGCCGTTCTCCAGCAACAAACACGCACATGACAGGCAAGACGACTTCAAAAAGCAGGAGATAAATAAATTGATAGGGATGAATAAATAAGAAGAGGAAGGAGAGGCAGCAGCAGCAGAGGAAGGAGGCTGGAGGAAGTTAGCAAAAGCCAGATCGATGTGCTGCAGGTGGAGAAGTGGCTGCAGAGTGACTCTAGTCTTTAGAGTTTCCTTACACTCCTCTTCTTCTTTTTTTTTTTTTCTTAATTATTTGGAGAAGGGTGTGAGTGCAAATATGCAAATGAAACGGTTATTATTGCATTGCTCATCAAGCAGCGCGGAGCAGACATTAATAGGCTGATGAATATGCATGTGAATTTGTTAATTAAGTTAATTATTCTGCTGAAAATGCATTCGTCTTCCAAGGACATCTTCCCCAGGATTCCAACCTGCTCCGCTCATTAGTCATGCGATATTTTAACGCCGGGACAAGAGGTAGCGAAGAAGGAGAAGGTGGTGGCGGTGGTTGGCGGGGGGCCGGCGGGGGGCCACCGGGGTTGATGTGTACACAATATAAGGGCATGACGGGCGTCGGGTCCACTTAGGAAACCAGCGCTCGGAGCTTCACAGAGAGATGTAATCGTTCTTCAAAAAAAAAAAAAAGTGGAGGGTCAGTTTGCAGGAGACAAAGCGTCGCCGCAAACCTCCTCGTGGCCAGACGTTCGCTCCGTCTCCCGCCTTTTTTCCCCGTCTTTTCCTCTCCAGTAATTCCCCCTCTTCGCTGCTTTTCCTCTAATTGCTTATTAAAACCCTCTTAAATGAACTTTTTGTGCCAACTTTCCAACACATTAATTAATTGTTGTAGCCAATTAAGTGTCGCTGCGCAAATGAGCTTCAGCACAAATGGTCCTGCAGGGCCCGTCCCCCCTCCCTCACCACCACCACCCACCACCATCACCACCCTCCACCCTCCTCCTCCTCCACCACCACCTCCACCCCGACTGGTTTCCCAGCAGCCCCTTCTGCCCTTAAAGCTGCAGCGTCGCCGCCGCAGACACGCAGAGACAATGCTTTGAATTGAATGGGTAATGAGACCTTGAGAAAACACTTTGGTTTGCAGAAGTGCAGCATCATGCAGAGACGCTGATGTGTCTTTGGCTCAAGTGGAGAAAACTGGGAAAAGGTCAGACAGAGATTAAAAAAAAAAAAAAAAAGTCTCCCTTGAGATTTAAGTATTTTATATTATTGGATATTATTGAAGCAGATGAGAGCAAATACTTCAGCAGATTATGACATTTTCATGACTTGACACAAAGGCAGTGACCGACAACTGAAGAGTTCATTTGCAAAAACTCCATTTTTGTAGTTTTTTAGAAAACTTTTTTGTTGTTTGCTTGAGATGATATCAATCAAACTGGAGTTGAGTGGATTTGACTGAGTAGAAATGACAAAAGTAGAGATAACTGATTGATATTGTCTCAGGTAGACGATGGGAAAGTGGGTTTGTGAAGATGGAGTTATCTATTGTTGCAAATGAACTCAATTATTTTCTCATTTCTATTGTTTTCTCAGTTAATTGATTAGTCGATCCGTTTACAAAGAATTTCCAAGATGACAAACGCTTTGTCCACAACTCAAAAATATCCAGTTCACTGCCATAGAGGAGGACAGAAACCAGAAAATATTCCATTTTCACATTTCTTCATCAAAAAATAACTCAATTATCAAATTAGCTGAAGACTAATTTAATAGTTGACAACTAATTTATTCATCAGTTACCCAAAGTTGCNTATTGAAGCAGATGAGAGCAAATACTTCAGCAGATTATTACATTTTCATGACTTGACACAAGAGTTCATTTGCAAAAACTCCATTTTTGTAGTTTTTCAGAAAACTTTTTTGTTGTTTGCTTGAGATAATATCAATCAAACTGGAGTTGAGTGGATTTGACTCAGTAGAAATGACAAATATAGAGATAACTGACTGATATTGTCTCAGGTAGACGATGGGAACGTGGGTTTGTGAAGATGGAGTTGTCTAGTTTTCAATTATTTTCTCATTTCTATTGTTTTCTCAGTTAATCGATTAGTCGATCCGTTTATAAAGAATTTCCAAGATGACAAATGTTTTGTCGACAACTCAAAAATATCCAGTTCACTGCCATAGAGGAGGAAAGAAACCAGAAAATATTCAACTTTAACATGATGGAATCAGATCATTTTTACATTTCTTCATCAAAAAATAACTCAATTATCAAATTAGCTGACGACTAATTTAATAGTTGACAACTAATTTATTCATCAGTTACCCAAAGTTGCCCTAAAATACCCAAAGATATTCAGTTTACTGTCTTAGAGGAGGGAAAACAAAGAAAATATGGACATTAAAGAAGGCGGAATCAAATCATTTATATCAAGACTTTCATGAATGATGAATCTGTTGATAGTTTCCTTGATTAATCAATTAGTCGTTTGCTCTATAAAAGCCTCACATATGAACATGTTCCCATTTAAGAAGCTGTAACATGGACATTCTTTAAAGTCACAGAGGAGAAAAGACAAAATATAGAAATTTAGGAAGCTGAAAATAGAGAATTTTGACCGTTTTCGTCTTAAAAATGTACAAAAACCGACTAATCAGCTGTCAGAATAGCTGATGATGATCACATGAGCACATCTGTATCATCTGTCTGCTCCCAAAATCCTCCTAAAAACTCTTCGGTTCGTCTCGCTGCCGTTGAGGAATCATGAAATAATGGATGTGTGGCAGCAGTTTGCCCACAAAACTATAAACGGAGAAGAATCGGAGATGGTGTTATGGCATCAATAAAGCAGCAGTAAAGCATATATCACTGCTGGGATAAAGTCAATCCATTTCTGAAATATCACATAAATAAAGATGTAGCCATAAACGAAATGGCTGACATTAAATTTTGTTTGATAGAAGACAAAGGAAGGATCTGATGAAGGCAGCACAATTTGCTCACGACCCAGGTTGCATTCATAATTCAATGTTTTTCTTTCTGGGCTGTGAGGGTGAAGAGGTGTAAATATCTTTTTAGAAACACAACTTTCTGCATGTGTGCGGTGCCATTCAGGTTTTTCTTTGTTAATTATGAGCGTGAGTGTTGGATGTGGGACTGTGGGAGTCCCTGCCTCCCCTCACTGAGTTTACACATAGTCACTGATCAAACAGCCTCAGTCATCAAACTCAACATCAAACCGTCACGAGGCTCCGAGAGACGGCGGCGGCGGCACAGATTCACTCCGCACACAGGAGGGACCGCACACGCCGACAAAGGACAACACGCGTGTTCGCATCGACGTGCACGCGCTCAAAGAATAGCTGAGCGTTTAGAGAAAGAGGTGAATTGTTCTGAGAGATGTTTTACTGATTTATGCGTCAACTTTAACGAGTAAGTGTAATTTTTTTTAAAAAAAGGGAAATTTAGCAGCAAGGAGCCAGAAAAAAAAATTGGTAGTAAACAGGAAAATACTGAAATGTTCACAAACTGTGGTGAAAATAATTAGATTTTTAGCTGATTTGAAAGTAATTTATAGTCACACATTGTAAAAGAACAATTTTGTATTTGTGAAAATATTTTGTTTGTTTTTTTTAAATGTGGAAGCTATTTACATGTTGGGCCTTTTTTTTTTGTAAACTCATAAAACAAAAAAAAAATGTTTTTAAATTATATATATATTTTAAGTAGTTTATCAAAATCAAAAATTGTTAAAACTCAATAAATAAATAACAATAAAAAAACTGTTAAAAAATTATTTACCATTTTTCAATCCCTGGCATACACAGGATTTGCTTTAAAAAAAAACAATATCTGTAAAATAATGATATTTCTTGCTGAATTACATACAGTCAAACAGTGTAATTTTCTGGTCACAAACTCTAAAAGAAGAATACGTAATTTTTTTTATTGATTTTTGATGTGGACGTTATTTCCAGTTTTGACCTTTTTACAGTCAACATGTAAAAATAACATTTTTCTACAATTTTACAAGAGTGTTTCGGAATTTTACAAAACAAAAAATATAAAACAAGAGTTTAAAGAATTATTTATCATTTTTTAAAGCTTGAAATATATATTTATTTGTTTAAAAAAAAAGCAACAAAAAAAATAAAAATGGAACCGAATTAAAAAACAGAAAAAAAAAGAAATTAAGGGCCCAAAATGCAAAAAAAAAAAATAATGATTTGTAAAACTTGTGATTTTTGATGTGGATGTTATGAACTGTTTTGTGTTTGTTTACAGTCAGCAGTTTTTCTTCTGTAATTTTACCAGAAAATGTCTGTAATTTATCAAAATTACTGTAAAATAATAGTTTCATGAGTTACTCACCATTTTTCAATCCTTAATATACATAATTTATGTTTCAGATAATAGCAAATACCTGTCAAATACTAATAGTTGTTGCTAATGTAAATACAGAGTGGGATTTTTTTTTCTTTCTCATGGTCAAACGCTGTAAAAGAACAAGTTGAAGGTACAAATGATGTGGAAAGTAACACATTTGGCCTGGAAATTATGTGATTTCTTTGATTTTGATAGTTATTATCTGTAATTTACCAAAACAGGGAAGTCTGTAAAAATAAGTATAAATTGTTAAAAGAAATTCTTTCATTTTTTTTTTTTTACAGTGTAATTATGTTGCCTCTGCAGAAGCCTGCACTAGTTGCAAATCCCAAAAGCCGTGTTAAATAATTTTTGAGGAAATTAAAATGCAGGATTGCGTTGCTTACTTCGTTCCTGTGGTTGCCCTCTTTGCTTGTCCATCAAGCTTCCCACTTCACCTAGCTGCTTCTTCCTTTCTTTTCCTCTCTTTCTTGCATCCTGAGTTTGCTGCCAAATTAAAATGTAGCACAAGTTGAGACAGACTGACGCGCCAGGCCTTTTAGATTTAGATTCCTACATCGGTCCCTGTGGCAAGTTGGTGAGGAAAAAATGATAATAAGAAAGTTTTAGCTGCAGCAAAGGTCACGACTTTAACCCACACACACACACAAAAAAAACAAAATAAACCGCGATTGGCTGCTGTAAAAAAAAAAAAGTGGCATTTTGCATTTTTGTCTAGCAGCTGGTCCGCATTTAAGCAGAAGGATGCTCACTCCTAAGTGCTCTTTGTTGCCGTTTGGGGTCCAAGCAGATGTGTGATGCGAGGGATGCTATTTGTTCAAGG
The DNA here is from genome assembly GCF_000690725.1 of Stegastes partitus. Taxonomy (NCBI): domain Eukaryota; kingdom Metazoa; phylum Chordata; class Actinopteri; family Pomacentridae; genus Stegastes; species Stegastes partitus. The sequence continues at coordinate 263,822 of NW_007578681.1, forward strand.
TTGCCAGATTTGACATAGTGGACAAAGGCTGGGCTATCACACTGCTGATATGATGATAAAGTGTGCTGGATTGCAAATTTGCACTTTGCAGGGAGGAAGAGACAAAAAAAATAAATAAAAAAAACCCAAACACATGAATACAATTTGGCTTTAAACGGACTGTCAGTCACTTCACTATCCGTCTGGACGTCCACCAGAATCACTGCAGCTGACAGCGAAAAGTGCCGGCATCCAAAATAGAGGCTCCATTTTGAATGCCGCCGCCGTCGCCTGTCTCTGCCATGGCGGCTACGTGCTTCAGACTGGCAACATGGCACATTTATGGGCATTCCCCATAAGGTGCCTTTCTGATTGATGGTGCGCCTCCCTCTCGTCACTGCTCGCTCCTGATTTATTCGTCTGGTCTCTGTGACTTGGCACCGACGCTGCCCACCACTTCTCCTGAGGAAACTCCCCGCGGGCACATTCACTATTATTTGGAGTCCCGACGGGCGAAAGCATCAGACGGAAACATGCGAGCGCACACACACTGGGCCGGTGCTAGAGGGCAGGTGAGCCTCCCACTGCCTCCACTCTGAAAGGATCCTCACCCAGAGGGCTCAGCTGCTCGCTGGGCCAGAGGGGTAAGCGGCTCTGTAAGGCTGCCAAGTGAGGAGCTGGTCCTGGGTATGCATGAAGCCAATCCAGCACACACACACACACATACACGCACAAAAAAACACACTCAGCCAGTCCTGCATGAAACCTCGCAAGCGTCTGCCAACGTACAGTTTATGATCCTTGTCTGCCTGTCAGGATCTTCATAAAGAGATCAGCCGAAGTGGTGAAGGAATAAACATATAAAGAAGATTTATGCACAGGGAGCACTTCATATCGGTGTGCGACTGGGCCAGAATGAGGCACGACAGAAGTTGGTGCATCCCCCTGAAATATCACTGAGATGTCCTATTCTCTCAATAACTGCATTGTTTCTAAGTTGTAAAGTATTTGCTCTTATCAACAATCAAAAGCAAAACGCTTTAGAAAGATTATATTGAAAATAGAGGTCCCAAAGAAGCCTGTCTGGGATTTCCAATCAGTCTGACTGCATGGAAATGGTTAGAAAATGAGCAGCAGAACTTTATCAGTTTTAAACCTATGGGCCATGTCTGTCTGCATGTCTGCAGTATTTGCTCTTATGGACGACCACAAACCAATACTTTAGAGAGATTATATGGAAGATTCAGGTCCCAAATTAGAAACTTAAAAAGGGAACTCCTATAAATTAAACTGAGTCCACCTGTGATTCTAAATAAGTCAAAGTGCATTAACATGGTTCTAAAATGAGCTACAAACAGGTTAATGTTATGTATCTGTCTGCAAAGAATGGTAAGAAAAAAATCTCAAGATGGAAAAGGACACAGGAAAATCAGTGGAAACAGAGTGTCAGCAGTAATCAGGAGGTTCAGAAGGAGCCATAGTACCACTGATCAGAGCTGCAGTGGTCGTCCAGCTAAAATAACGCCACCGACAGCGAACTACTTTCATGATCCAACTCTGAAAACCAGCTGCTTCAGACTTGGCACCAGGGCTTGTTATTGGAAATCAGACACACACCGCTATGGAGGGAGTTCCCTTTCTTACTGCTCATTACAAAACGTCAACATGAAACTTTTCTTTTAAAAAAAATAACCTGATAATTGTTGGGAACTCATTCTTTGGTCAGACAAGTCAAAGATAAGCTACAGTCCAGCATGTTTGGTGTGATCAGGACTAACACAGTGAATGCATCGTCCTGACAGTGAAGCACGGAGGTTACAGATGCACCATGACTGTCTGTGGACGAACCAAAACACTGGCAGATAAGACGACCCCCAGTCTGCAGAAGCATGAAGAGGAGGAATATTCCAGCACGAAAACCATCCGAAGCACAAGAAAAGTGGAAAGGTCACGGAACACCTTTGAGGTATTTTTAAAGCGAGAGGTGGAGCAACACGAGCCCTGCAGCAAAAGAGCAGCCGGGAGAAGGATGAATGACAGAACATCCCTGCAGACATTTGGTATCCTCGATGCTGAGGAGAACCGAACGCGTCATCAAAAACTAAAGGTTAACGGAATCTCAGTGACTATTGTTGCATCCTGGATGTTTAATAGTCAAACTACAGCTTAGAGATAATGCAGTTTCTGTGAGCTGATGCAATTTTTGATTGATTCGTATACTGTACTTTACAGATCTGTCTGTGTCCAGGAGGATGTTTATTAAACCTACTGTGCTTTATAAATTAAACTGCACTAACCTGTAGCCATTTAAATCTTTATTTTATTGTCTATTTTATGTCTAAACTTAAAGCTACAGCTCCAGGCACGATAATAAGCAGATTACTGTGTGTCTGGTAAAAGCACATTTTGCAGATTTTGCCAAAACACTGGCAAAAAATTCATAAAATTCCAAAAAAAGACAAATAATTTTGGATGCTATAAAAAGGATTAATCAGCAGCTAACAAACATTCTCGTCAAATCGTTTTAAGATGTAATTCTGCATGATTTCTTATTCTTTAGCTGATTTTATGCGTGTTTTTTGCTCATTTTATTGGTGTCCTTGTGTGATCAGTGGCTTTATTCACTTGATGTGTTTTCAGTCAAAGCAGCCTGAGATGTCAGATCATAAAAATCATTTGCATCCGGGTGCATGACTCCATCCACGCTGCAGGTTTCAACTTCCACTCTCGGCGGAGGCCCCGACCTGACTTTGAGTTAATGCTCACCATCTAGTGGCCGCTTCGCACAGAAACATCCAGAAAACGGGAGGAGAGACAAATTCAGCTGGTCGCATAACTTCCTTTAATCAACTGAACCAAGAAAACACATTTTTACAAAATGCTTACAGACACCATCTTCTCCTCCCCCCCCCAATTTTTTTTTTCTCTTTTTCCAAAGCAAAAAAAAAAAAATGGAAACAGAACAACTGACCACTATTTTTTTTTTTTAAGCATGTTTTCTTTATGTAGAAAATAACCGCACCAAAAAAAAAAGAGGAAGAAAAAGAAAAAAAGCTTTTGCTGCAAAAGTTGGCAGGGGGAGGGAGACATTTTAGACGAGGCGTTCAAAGCCCATTGGGAAAAGCTGGAAAAGTCAGTGTTTGTGTGTGATTCTAGTTTTATATCTCACCTAGCGGGATAGCGTGTGTGTTATGGAGCAGTCCGGCATATTGTGGTGGTTTAAATCGTTGCATGAGCACTACAGGTTTAGGATTGTTACGACACAATGGTGTTTTTTTTTTTTTTCACAGTTGAGTTTAGTTGATGGGAGGCAGAATTTCAGAGCTTTGAGTGAAATAAAACAAAAACAGGTGTGCGCAGGTGCCATCCAGAGCGAACACTTTACCGAGATCATTGGGGGGGGGGGTCACAACGGAGGCACGAGGCTGAAAACACGGGGCGCTAAAACATGTGAGGTTCGACAGAAAACTTCCTCCTTCGTTCTCCAAAGAAACGGGCACTGCAGTGGACGTGACAATCGTTTTGATTGTGGGCGAAACAAGGAGCTGCTTTTGAAGCCGAGCTGGAAGCTACACTTCATTCAAGTCCCTTCAGCGTAGAGGAAAGATATCTGCAGGTGGATTGTTTAAGACTCTCCCACCACCATCACCACCATCACCACCACCAACACATGTTCAGAGGGCAGAGACGTTCCCGACCGTACCTGAAAAATCTCTTTCAATCAGACATTCATTTTCAAAATCTTTGATGCACTACCTGCTCATGGTCCAGTGAGACATACTCTGTAGGTGCCCCTCTGCTTTCTCCCTGCAGGCCAGGATCGCTGTCCCATGATACCCGGTGTCTGCCTTGGGGGTGGGGTCAGCGGGCGGCTCCGTGGGAAAAGCGGAGGTCCTGGTCTTTGGGGAACTGGGCCGCGGCGGTGGGAGCCTCAGCCGCGGCCGGGGGTTTGGGCGGAGAGTCTGCGACCCAGGGCGGAGGAGGCTGCCCGCGGGCCGGGGCGTCCACCGCCGGAGAGGGGTCTTTGCTGCGCTGCGAGGCCCCGGCGTCCGAGTCCTGCTGGGAGATGAGCTGCAGCAAGGCGGCGGCCACGGCGGGGCTGATGTCCTGGCTGGGCTGCGTCTCCGAGGCGGCCTGCTGGGAGTTCCCGAGGAGGACGGCTGACGGAGGAGGACCGGGAGGAGAAGGTGGACGCTGGTCTGCGGGTGGAGGCGCCTGGTTGGACCCGAGCTGCTTCCTTTTGGACACTGCGCCATCTGAAGGGGCCAAACGGGACAAAAAAAACACAACATTAGGTATCAAGGCACTTTTGACGTCAACATTTTGAGAAGCTACGCATGAACCACAACTATATTTGCCAATTTTAGCACCTAAATTGCTTTTATTATTATTATTTTTCATGCAGTCACACAGTGTTGACATTCCTACCTTCACCACAAGAGGGAGGGCAGAGCACTTTAAATGAATCTTCACAGTTCTAAGGTATTTTTGCAGTCGTGAACCTACGGTGACTGTGCAAACAAGCACAAAAATGCTAAAAAATAGAACTTAAAACAATGTTAATTCTGCCCAGTGAGGAAAAAAATATAAACACAAACCTGCATATGTGCAGTTAATCCCAATTTTTTAAAAATAAAAGTCAAATATTTGTCTATTTTCAGGTGACTTGTTGATAATATTTGAATGTTTATTAACCACAGTGAAGCATTTTTGCACTGCAAAGCGAATAAACGCATTAATTTATGTGCAGCAGATGCAGCTGGCTTCGCAGTAAACGGCAGTAAATCAAAGGAAAAATGTGGGGAAGTAGGTGAGAATAAGGGCATCAACAGATAGAGTGACTTACGTGGAAGAATTTTAAGTCTTATAAAGGTGAGGACAAGATTATTAAACCACAAAAGTCTGTTTTTTTTCCCCCACCGAATTACCGCAGTGCAAAGTGAAACAAGGCTGTAAAGGTTCCCGAGGCCTCCACAGGTGAAATAACCAGTTACCATTCCAGTGTCAGCAGCACAGTCAACAGTTTTATTCAACTTTCTACTCACATTTTAAACTAATACGTGACCCAGAGTGAACAAAAAAAACCAAAAAAAACAAAAACAAAAAATGTGTGACAAACCAAAAGTTAAAAGAAACACATGCAGGTGAGATCTAAAGATTCAAAACATTTATTTTCACGTGATAATTTATTAGACTTTTCTTCATAAAAAGGCTGACATTACAGACCGTTTAAAGCAACAAAGCTCTCTGAAGAATCCATGACACCTGCTTTAGAAATGAGAATGAAGTGAGGAAGAAAAAACACATGTGGAAAAATGGGACAGAAACAAAGACCGTGAGGAAGAAACGAGGAAGAGGGAGAAACGTGGGAACAATACAGTGTGAACCTTCCGTATTTCTTTTTTTTTTACTAAAATGAATAACACTATGCTCTCTTCTGGTTTATTGTGTACACCAGCGATGTCCGTGTGCACCAGCCTTTACCTGGTTAAGCTCTGGAGACATTCTTCCTTCTGCTGTTTTTGTATACTAGAGGTGCTAACAGGGCAAGATGGGAGAGCGCGTCACCGGTGTTTCAGGAATAAAAGAAGGGACAGATCTAATTTATTTGGATAACTGGTCATTTTTGCAGAACTCATTAGGTTTTCTAAAATATAATTCACTTGATAGCGTATATAGGAATCTTCATCCAGCTTCTTGTTCCCTTCCCTGCTCTCCACATTCCTATGGTTTCAAACTGACCTTGGTGCGATCGGATTTTTGCCCCCTAAAGACTAAACCCAGACTTGCCCTTGCAATCAGTAGTAGAAGCGGACGAACCGCGCGTTAGTGCCTCCTCTGATTGAACGCCATTGCTTTCATCGTCTTGCTCCTCGGTTTGCGGCTTCATGATGTGGCCCAGAATGAGAGCCAGCAGGTTGGCCTGGTCTTCCTGGCTGAGCGGCGGCTCTCCGGACGCGGGCGAGAGCTCCTGGGGCTCGGGAGGCGGCTCCGGGGGCTGAGGCCTGCTGGCGGCGGCGGGCTGGGCTTGGTCCTCTGACGCCCCCTGGTGGTCGGAGGCCTCGTTGAGAGCCGTCAGCAGCTGGCTGAGAGTCTCTGGGTTGGAGAGGTTGAGGAGCTGGGCCACCTGGGGCATGCTGAGGTCCGTCTGGCCCTGGAGGAGGTTCAGAAGAACCGCCAGCTCTGTCTGGTTCAGCTGCTCGGCGGCCGCTCCCAAACCTGAACACACACAAGCAGAAGAACAGATGAACTGAGTAGTGTTTACAGATTTTTAGCAGAATAGTAAAAGTCCAAGAGCGTTATTAGTAAAATACCACTGAGGGTGTCTGTTACCTGACAACTCACTCTCTAAGTTGGCTGTGGAGGGCGGCTTTCCTGGGGGAGGCGGCGGGGCTCCGGTCGGGCTGCTTTGGGGTCGACTGTTCTCTCCGCTGGAGGTTCCGGTCGTATCTTTTCGGGGCACTTTGGGCACAGGCACATCCTCAGGCAGCCCGCTCTGACGTGCACGCCTCCGCTTCTTACTCCACAACTCGTGGCAGTCCTGGTGGTGAGGAAGACTGGACACACAGAAGGGCACCAGAAATTAGTAAAAATGTAAATATATGCATTTTATCTATTGAACACAAGTCGACAACATATGCACTTCTGATACTAAACTGATTAACCCTCTGAACCCCAGAATCAGCCGGCAGGTTTGACAAATGTTCACCAAAATCCCACCATTTATCAGAGCCAAGCACTGCAGAAACAAAGAATCCTCAACTTTCTGATGGTCCTCAAACTAATCATTTGAGACTTCTTTTGGGAAAATTAACCTAATCTAAGCTTGAAATCTTTTTATTCAGTATGTCCCATTTAAAAATGACTCAAAAACTAATAATTTGTAATTACAAAATTCCGTAAATAAACACAAAAGTCTGAACTCCTTGGTGCAAGCAAGAAGTTGTTTGATTTCTAACCTTCTGACGGGTCTTGAACTACTCAACTGTTATGACACGTTCAGCAAAATAAACCAAATCTAAGCTTAAAATGAGAATATTTCATCAAAATTACTTTTCATGTCTCATTTAAAAGCTAATTCAAGTAAGTATCTATAATCTGTAGAGCCACTGTGTATTTTCCAGTGTTACTAACACCTGTGGAAACTTTCCGACCTTTTTAATATAAGCGATCAAAATCCTTTTATTGTTTTTCTGTGATTTTTAAAATTCTATCTGTGTCATGCTGCACAGAAGACATGTCTGAGTTCTCTCTCCTTCTTCATGGTTGGTCTGTTTCCATAGAGGTGCAGGACTTTATATTGCAGTGAAAAATGAGCAAACAGTGGGGGAAAAATGTGACAAATAAAAACATCCAGGAACTGCTTTGGGTTTAGAGTGTTAACGAAAGCCTGAAAGTTAAATGCGAGCTCTCTGCTGATATTCTGCCTCGAGCTACTGACTCTGGTGGCGGCATCTTGCTGGGCTCCACGTCACACAGGAAGTCGCTGAACAGAGCTTGTTCCGATGTGCAGCGGCGTGCGGGGTCGAGGGTCAACATTCGGTCCAGCAGGTCCAGGGCAGGAGTCGGTAAACTGTGTTGAAGAAAACAGACATTTCACCTGCAGAACCAGACAAAGGGCTGATCAACAGCTACTGTAGGAAAGTGCAGCAGGGCGACATACAAGGCAAACTCTTCCCGCAGTCGCCGTCTGTACTGCTTCTTGGGCTTCATGGTGTTGAAGAGGGGGAGTTTGATGACGTCGGGCCAGACTGCAGGACAGGGACTCCCACACAGACGGCTGGAAGAAAAGAGACAAGGTCAGGGGTGAAGAAATAAGGTAGCAAGGCTGTAAAAGAAAGGATTACAAGAGCACTGCTGTTTCCAAAAATTTCATTCCTCTACAGCTGAAGTGCATTCAGTTTAATGCTTACATTTTTTTGTATTTTATTTTGAAATAGAAGGTGAGACTGTGAAGTTGTAGGAAAGGCTTTTAGTTTGAAAAAACCACAAAGATCTATGTTTGGTTTCCACTTGTTTGCTTTTCTGTTTTCTAGGTGTGGACACTGAAACTATACGGATAAGTTTAGAGATATCACGGTTTGGTTGAGACTTTTACAACGTTCTTCTCCTGTTTCCTAAAAACGATGTTCCTCTACAAGTTCATCTGTTTATTTTGCAGGGACAATTAAAAGTAACTGCACCAGCTGACGTCCCTGGGCAGAAATAGATCAAGAGAACAACCACACAGCAATAAATAAACTACACAAAACAATGCAAAACTTTAAAGTCGATCAGCGTGAGATAATAGAACAATGAATAAAAGACGACACAAGTGAACTGCATGCTTGTTTATGTTCTGTAACACACATCCTGCGTAGGAACATTATTCTCAGACTTAAGTTTCACTTTGAGTGGTTGTTTACTTTTGCTTCTCTGTTTGGTTTGGGAACAAGAACTACAAGGTTAAGTTAATGGAAATGTCACACTTTGGTTGACACTCTTACGACAAATGCATCAAAATTACTCACTTAGGTTTAGGAAAAACATCACAGTTTGGGTAAAAACACAACTATTATACTAAATGTTTGAAGCTTCTCCTCAGGGTCCAGCGCTGACTACCGGGAAACCATATGTTCCTACACGAGTAAACTACATTCTGATTAATCCCTGACTGGAAAGCAAGGACTTCCACTTTAAAGTCCACATGAAAAAGGAGGAGGGGAATAAGAAGGTCTAAGTCAGCAACAGGACTTCAGTCGTCCAGGATTCATGACCCATTAGGATCACTATTCTCAGACTTAGGTTTTCAGTTGTTGTTTATCTTAACTTTCCTCTCGCTGTTCTTTTATAAACAGTCAGTGTGTTTAAGCACCAAAACTATCTGGTGAAGGAGGTTCACATATGATCCTTTATGCTTTGTTTGAAGCATTTTTGGGGGGTACTGTGCAATTCTTTTTAGATTTTGCTTTGCTTTGCTTTTTGGAAGTTTTCAAATGATGTCCCCTCTCTGGTATTCAGTGTTCCTTTTCTCTAACTGTATTATATATTGTAAAAACATGATGTACAGGCCAAAATGGCAAAATTAACATTTGTGATACGTCACAAACAAGCATAATCTGGCAGATGTTACGTTTCCCTCAAAGCCTAATGGACAATGCAGTTTAGCTGTAATGAGACTGTCTACAGATGTGTTTTCTACCTGATGAGCTCCAGCTGTAGGAGTTCCTGGTTGGCCTGGAAGATGGGCTTCTTGGTGAAGAGCTCTCCAAGAATACACCTGAGTCACGACAAGATGTAGAAAAATTAGGATGTAGGCTAAGTAAGAAAACATACACACATTTAAATAATTAAATGCTACTTTAAAGCACTTTTTTTCCCAGAATGAGTCTACCTTCCAATTATTTTCTTTTAGATTCTCACATTAGTAAACATAAAGTAGATACCATCTGCATGCGATTTGAACAAACGTTATAGTTTTGTGAAAATGTAAAGTGAAGTAAGAAGGTTCACAAATAATCTTGTTGCCTAAAAAATTAATTATTGCATAAAACGGTCCAGAACCAAGTTCAATTTGGCAGCACAGCGCACAGGTAAAGAGGAAAATCAATTATCTCACGGCTGACTGAGCTAAATTCGCCTCCTGATCCCCACAGTGGCTCCAGATTAGAAAGGAAACAGACTCAGTGTGCTGCAAACATCCACAATTCTCCAAATACTGCATTTGCTTACATTGCACAAAAAAAAATACTGAACACACCTGTTCTTTATTTACTTCTTCTGTCAAGTTTTCCTCCTCGTGGCATAAAAATAATATCGCTAAGCATTTTAAGTCTGGTATCTACAGAGGATACTGAGGAGGGAGACTGAGAGAGTAATTGTGATTTGTGAATCTTTTCTTTTTGGTGGAAAAAACAGCTAATGCAGCATTTACTGTACGGAGAAAGTGTTAAAGCAGCTGGACTCATCTGGACGAAAAGTTGCGTCATCCAAAACTATATTAGTCCAAATCTGCATGTATTCATATATTTACTTTGATCTTTTCTGTGATTTTCAGAGCTGCAACGATTAATCGATAAGCTGTCAACTATTTTGACAATTTAAAAACAAAAAAGGTCAAAATTCTCTGATTCTAACTTCGTAAATGTAAATATTTTCTGCTTTCTTCTCTCTGCAGTGACACTAAACTGAATCTCTTTGGCTATTAGGGTAACTGATTTATCAATTACTTGTCAACTATTAATGTAATCTGTTTTTTTAAAATTGATTTGAGTCATTTTTCTGAAAAAAAGCAAAAGATCTCAGATTACAGCTAATAAAATGTAATATTTCGTGGTTTCTTTCCTCCTCCATGACAGTAAAGTGAATATTTTTGGGTTATTTGGAGCTGCAACGAGTGATTGATTAGTTGTCAACTATTTTGACCTATAATTAATTAGCTTGAGTACATTTTTAAGAGCAATAAAGGTCAAAATCCTCTGATTCTATCTTCTTAAATGTGAATATTTGATTCCTTTCCTCTTCGATTTATGAGTAGCGGAAAAAACAAGATATGTTTGACGTGAGGATGTTGTCTTTGTGGAACACTGATGCACATTTTTCAGTAGCTTCTGACATTCAATCAGCCAAACTCATCAATTAGTTGAGAAAAAAATTAAAAGATTAATCAACAATGAAAAGAACTATAGGTTAAATTGAAACTTTAGAAACTCTCAGGTTTTATTTTGTCTGTTTTCTTTTGTTAGAAGGTAAGATAACACACAGGTAATGCAGCTCCAATCAGCTCATACGACGTGACAGTTCTGGACTCACCCACAGCTCCAAACATCGATGGCTGGAGAATACCTCTCCTCTCCCAGCAGAAGCTCAGGAGGCCGGTACCATAGTGTGATTACTTTATTAGTGTAAGGACGACTGCAGGGCAAAGAGAAGGAAGACAACAGTAGGTCAGTTCACATTCATACAACACCTCTGCCCCCAAGTGTCCAAACAGAAACACTTCATCTGTAAATAAATAACTGTGCTGAGTCACAGCTCCATCTAGTGGAGCATCACTGCAAAACAACAACAGCAAAGAGGGAAAACGCAAACTCATGCTGAGGTTTATTTACAATCATCATAAACACATCGAGTCCGATCAGATCTGTGCGGACTCCAGCGGATAAAGCCTCCGCATAGAGCACGTATTTACTCGTCTTACCTTTCATCAGAGTTGTAAAGACGAGCCAAGCCGAAGTCAGCCAGTTTGATTTGACCTCTGTACCAAGAAACCCAGATAACAAACATGTGAGATAAGGAAGAACGGTGCCAAGCAAACACACTCAGTCAGTCAGTGTCAACTCACGCTGCCAAGATGAGTCAGCACATTAAAGACAGTGGAGACGCTAGAATGAGTCAACATATTTTTCTCTAGAAGGCTTGAATTTACTGTAATGTTCGTGGTTTTTTTGCTCCACTCATTGGTCAGCTACAGTCGACAGAAAAGTTTCAGCAAGTCTGGCTCAGTGTTCGAGGTTCAGGTTGGTAAAAAGTTTTGAAAATACGAGAGTATTTCCAGTGATCACAGAAGACAAAGGTGGTTTGTACACTGTGCAGCTGGAACTGTAAACCACAGCACTGAAGGGAAACACACAGGAAGCATCTGACGTGCAGGAACCTTTACATCTGGTAGCTTCTCTCCTGCTCTCTGTGCTCACATAAACTGCATTTAATACAGCTGAATTCCTGATTAAGCTCTTCTCGTTTAAAGATTTCGCTGTTTCTGATGTCAGTCAACAAAACGAGAATGAAATAGTGACTGAAACGCAGCATCATGAGACAACGTAGTAGCTGCTCTGCTGCCTAAAACCTGGTTTTATAACCACAAACGTGTCTGATGAACTCACCAAACACCAGTTAAAGATGGCGGCCGTGCTCTGAATTTGGCTGTATTATCAAAAAAAATTCAAAGCTACTACCAACATCAAAAAAGAAATAGACAATAAAAGGAGAGTAGCTGCTTTAGCTGCTTCGTCTTGTCAAATATCCACAATGTCCACTTTGTTTATTGGACTTTTTTCACTGTGTTAAGGGTTTAAATGAAACTTTCTTTTAAAGTGGCAGTTTAAATAGTAAGTCCTTTCATTTTTATTTATGTTTTTAACGTTCTAGTTTAACCCTACAGTTTTGTACTTTAAAACATTTTGTACTATGGTGCATTATACAATCACATATAGTTTGTCAAATCAACTTTAATCAACTGGTCATGTTGCTTTTTGCAGGACAGTTAAACAGTAAAATAGTCAATGGATTAATAAATAGAAATATTGTCGCTCACTTCACCCTAAAACACAACTTTCAACTTAACAAAGCATCTGCTCTGGCCCAAAACGTTACTCCAAATGTCTAATTTGCCTACTTCACGTCACTAAACACTGACACCGCCAAGTATCAGTTCACTGCTTCTGTAAAAAGCAAACAGACACTTAGAGAAGGTCAAACTCAGCAGCGATTAGGTGCAAATGCTCCCATTCTAACGTCTATTTAAAGTCAGCCGTACAGTAACTGCGAACAGTGTGGCTCCCAACGCTCCATTACACAGCAAAACACACATTTTGTCTTTTTCTTTTATTAGCGTCTCTGGTCCTGGCAGCTCATTTAGCTCCGGTTTTCATGCGTCCTGTAATGGTTGCAGTTTGGATGCGCGACTGTGCCGAGCAACCATCTGTGAGGAGTCGCTGCGCTCCTTCGCTGCTGTTATTTCAAGTGCGCGATTAAATTAGCACAAAAGCGATTAACTTTCCTGCTGATGCACCTGGAAACACTTGGAATCTGATAATTAAAAGTAGCAGTCGATTGTGTGACAGTATTTAGCTGCATTTGAAGGTATTAAAGTGGATAATGCAACTTAACGGATGATATTTTTTTACTGTGATTTTAATTGAGCAGATTAGAGGGACTAAAGTAAACAAACACGGTAATAAATAGTGGATAAAGTAACCTGGAAGTGATGCTGAGGCAACTAAATTCAAGTAAAAAATAGTTGTTACTGCAGATTATTGTACAGATTTTCAACATTTTGTGGTATCGTTTTGGTTTAAGCAGATTCCCAACAGTCTAAAAATGTGATTTCAAGTAACTTCCTGCCCACAGAACTGATCTATCAACTCATAACACTGAAGAATAAGTGGCTTAAAATATGTAAAATATGAATTAATCCCTTCAACACGAAGTAACTTTGGCTTTAATTACTGGGGGGGTCGTTGTCGTTGGCGACATGGGGGGAGGGAGAAGTCGGCGGCAGTGGGGGTCTTAGCGAATGCTGCTAACAGTTAGCAGCAAATATGCTAGCGAATAGCAGCGTTAGTGGCGAAGACGGCGGTAGTGAAACTCCATTGGCGCCTATTGTGAAATATTTTCCCATTACGTACCCTTGAAAACAACGTATCGGCCCAATTTGCAGTGAAAATTTTTCAGGCCGTTACTCTGTCATGACGCTGGCGAGAACCCTGTATGCAATTATTATTAGTTGTATTATGATTATTATTCGTATTATTATTATTATGACTATTTGCATAATTTATTTCATGACTGAATCGCGTGTTCCCGTACGGGGATTCCCACTGATAGACAATCAAAATGAATGTAACAGAAAGTCCCCATATAATGGAGCCCGTTAAACCGGTCTGCAGGGTAGACGGGTTGAAAGCCGCAAACCGGTATAGTGGACTATGGTGTTGAAAGGGTTAAGCAGATTCCCAATACTTGAAAAATATGCTACTTTGGCTCTGATGCAGCTGCGTTTATCAAATTGTATTAAAAACGCTTCGATTTGACGTAACTTCCTGCCCACTGAGCTGATCTATCAACTCACAACACTGAAGAATAAATGGTTAAAAACAAGTAAATATGAGTTAAAATAGGCATTTCAACCAAGTTTTGTGTTCTTCTACTAGAGACTTAAACACCAACATTTCCAAATTTTACTGCAGCTGTACATCTGCTCCAAATATCAGTTGTAGGTCTCTTTGACTACTAATAATCGGGATCAGAACCAGATTCTCCAGTGTTTCTTCTGCTCCCTACCTGTTGTTGAGCAGTATGTTGGAGCATTTGATGTCTCTGTGCAGGAAGTTGTTCTTATGGCAGTAGTCCAGACCCTCCATCAGCTGGCGCATGAAGCTGCGGATGTGTTCGTGGGAGAACTGGACCAGGCCCGACTCCAGCAGGCCCATCAGGTCGTGGTCCATGTACTCAAACACCAGGTAAAAAGCACCTGGAATCACAAACACACGAACCGCACATCTGTGATGACACGTTACAGCTCGGAAACATCAACCTGGCCTCAAACGTGCTTCTCTCGCCAGAGTGCTGGAATGAAACAGTGGATCTGTGTTCTGTCACAACATTATTAAAGTGTAAATCATCACTAAGCCACACTGGGAAACTTGCAGAACTGCTCTCTGTGGTCTAAACTCTAAAGGAGAAGTGAATCATCACAGCGACCGCAGCAACTGTATCTGCTGCCAAATAACTAATGAAACTAATTATATCAGGCCTGACTGTTGTGTTTTTCCTGCTTTTCTTATATTACTGGATGTATATTAGGATTAGAGTTGACTACGAAAAAGAAAAACCTTTTTATCTCTCTGCTTTTGTTGTGCAAAGGGTTTACCAGCTGCTGTAAATCTTTGAGTTGATCCCAATGTTGCCAAACAATGTATGAAACTATAAATTATATATAAATATTTCTAGATGGAAAATTATTATCCTGTTGAACATATCAACTTGTCCATACAAGACGATATAAATGTGCACATTCCTGCACTAATGCACAATATTTGAATTACTTTTTAGTACTTATCACCCCTTGGATGTGGTCCACTTGCTGTTTATTTGCCTGGTAACACTAAAAAAATCTTTTTATCCCTCTTTTAAAATGTTTTACTCATGCACCAAAACAGAGTCAGAGTCCTTGCATGTGACAACCTACTTGGCCATAAAACCGATTCAGTCAGTCGAGATGCAATCAATTAATCAATAGGTTGTCAACTATTAAATTAATCACCGACTATGTTGATAATCAGTGAATCACTTTGAGGACCTTTTTAAAAACTCAAAATTCAGATTTCTGCTTCCTAAATGTGAATATTTTCTGTTTTCTTTCCTCCTCTGTGACAGTAAACTGAACATCTTTGTGGACAAAAAGACATTTAAGGACATCTTGATCCACATTTTTCACCATTTCATCAATTAATCAAGAAAATAACTAACCAACAACAAAAACAATTGTTAGTTGCAGCCCCAGTGTAGTAATAGTCTGCATCTCCCATCTACCACTGTCTATTATTTGCTGTTGTTGTACATAATTACTATTTTTATTGTCACTTAATCTGTTGACTACTTGCTTGTCAGAAAAATGACAAGACCCCAACCCAAAGATATTGAGTTTACTGTTGTACAGGAGGAAAGAAAACAGGAAATCTATACATTTAAGAAGCTGCAATCAGAGATTTTAGACTTTTTCTCTTTTTAAAAATTACTAAAATTGATATCAAACTAACTGACAACTAACTTAAAAGTTGACAAATGATGAATTACTTCTTGCAGCTTTCACCTCCGCTGCATGCAAATGTAGAAATCTGTCTTTTGGACAACTTGTACTCATTAAAATCTTCTTACAGGTTTGTCTTTTTTGTGATAGATGAGTGTGCTTTGCTTTATTTTTATGGCATCATTCAGCCCTGAGCTTTCTACAACTGCAGCGGCTTTGCTTTCACATCTCCAACGTTGCACCGATAACCAGAAATACATCCGGCAGTTTCAGACAAACAGCGCTCGTCTGCTCCGTGAGTTTACCGTTAGTTTTCCTGGCAGAAGACGTTTATCCCTCCTTACCTTTATCCTTTTTGAAGTCGAGAGCATCCTGCTTGTCGGTGACGATTTCCTTCATGTTGACAACGCTGCGGTGTTTGAGCTGCCGCAAGATCTTGATCTCTCGGATGGCCGTGATGGGAAACCCCTCCTTCTCATTGTCCAAACGCACTTTCTTCAAAGCCACAAGTTCACCTATCATGGTAGAAAAGCACATTTAGAGAAGGAGTCATGTTAGTTATTGGATTTTGACTTTTAGAATAAAAAAAAACACAAGTGTAAGTGACAGAAATGCAGAAAACATTGGCTTACCAGTGTCTTTGTCCTTGGCCTTATACACCTGGCCATAGGTTCCTTCCCCAATGATGCCGATTATATCAAATTTATCTACACAGCGTTTGCCCCAGTCACTCTGGGTATGTTTGCGCTCACCGTATCGCGGGCAACAAATCCTAGAAACAAAAGAAAACCAGTTAAATCAGGTTTAACAGAAAGCTGATTCTAAGAGTGTGGGTGATAAAGAAACTGACTTTGGTCTCTTCTTTAGGGCTGTTTGGGGTAACGGAGGCGGCTGGCGGATGGGGGACTGCGGGGGTGAGGAGTCGCCTCCAGGCAGGGTGGGCGGTAAAGGAAGGTCGCTGAGAGAAGGCCGACTGCGGACCTCTTTTTCCTTTCTCGATAGCCTCTGAGGAGGGGTGGACTTCTTTGGACTGGCGGAGCAAAATACACAACATTTCAGACAAACTAACAACATGTTTGAAAAGTCTTTTAAATTATATTCAAGCTGGTGGAAAAACTAATCTAAAAATTTCACACAGTACAGGCAACAGCTGTGACTAATAAGTGTTTAGCTTACAGAAAAGTGAAAGGGACCTTGTGACGAATAATAAAAGAGAGTCAGAAAAAAATCATTACTCCTGTTTTTTTTCCCTACAGGCTTAACCGTCTGAACTGTACACAACTTCTCTGTGGTTTTTGTTGCATTTTTCCTCATTTTTCACTGCAATATAAAGTCCTGCACCTCTATGAACACAGCTCAACCACGGCTAGACTACATGAGAAGCCAAAAATGTCTTCTGTGCAGTATGACAGTTATAACGCCCAAATTCATATAAGGTGAAAGCTGAACTTCTTTGACTACTTCATTTACAAAAAAAAAAAATAATAATAATAATTAATTAGCATTTACAAAATTCTTCCTAGTGCCCAAAGGTGTTACCAATACTGGGAGGGAAATGGTGGCTCTACATAATTTGCGTCCTTGTTTCCCGTCTGCTCTGTAAACACTGCCTGCAGTTCAGCCGAATAACCTCAGAGTTGACTGTTGGTCACAGCTAAGACACTAGTCACGAGTCTGGTTGGAGCAATCCAGCTATTTTTGGTCAAATTTATAAATCAGACATGGAGAATGAAAGGATTCTTGATTAAATATCCCAACTGTGAGATTAAATTTGGTTACGCTGTCCAGTAGTCACATCACAGATTAGTGGTTCAAGGACTTGTGTAAACGCAAGCTGCAGTTCAACGCAGTTACACTAAAAAGCTCCTGAATTTTTGTTATGTGACTGTTATGGCTGAGTCACTAAGACCTTTAAGGGTGGGCTGAGGTTAGATTAAGTTAGTTATTTTAGGTAAACTTATAAATTATATATATATAGAACAAATCGATTTTAAAGAAATTTGGTTATGTTTTCCGATGGAACACCATATGAGAGACTAGGACTTGTGTAAACACTGAAAAGTCCTTAAGTTTTAGTCTCGTTGCTCACAGCTGAGTCACTAAAGGCGTCACAGTTGTGTCGGAGAACACAAAAAAATTTGTTTTATTTTGATTCTAACCAAATTTCATTAGAAGAACTGTTTTATTTTAGGCAATTTTTTAATAATGCATGTACAATAAAGTGATTGTGCTGAAATATCACGAGTTTAGATTTTTCTGACAAACTCCAGGTTGCAAATAAATAGTTCAAGGACTGTTGGAAAGTTGAAAATTTGACAATGTTTTCTGTTTTTAGAGTTTTTGTCTCTGATAAATGGTGTAATTTGGTGATTTTCTTTTGAAAGAAGACATGCTGGCGAGTTCAGAGCAATGAAAACTGAGGAAACTCAAGATCCAAATATGTGCTCTCAACTTTTTTACAGTATGGCAACTACTAAAAGTGGACTCATACAGTACACAAGAGACGAGCTGAGATAGAGTGCATAATGCAGTGTGGCTGGTGGGGCTTTCTCACCTGTCCTGAGCGTTTCCCAGCAGTACAGGTGGTAAAGGCAGAGGAGGCAGAGTCGACGTCTTGTGCATCTGCGTCTGTCGGACGGGGCTGTGAGCAGGAACCGAAGCTGGCGATTTGGGCTGGGATGCGTTGGGGGCCGTGGGAGGCTGAATATGTATTTCTGCCTGAGGCGGTGGAGGTGGAGGTGGTGGAGGAGCCTGGGTGGCTGGACTGGGCGCCACAGGAGGAGATGGCTGAGGTGGAGGAGGTGCAGGAGAGGCGGTGGAGGAGGAAGGTGGAGCTGGAGTGACCTGATCTTCAGCCCCGGCAGCGTCCTGGGGTAACGATGGCGGCGGCTGAGGTTCTGCTGTCGAGTCTCTGTCCGACTGTGGAGCCTCAGCTTTAGCCGGCCGCAATGATGACGCAGCGCCGGTGGGTTTGCGAGTCGCCGGTGGAGGCGACGCACCGCCACCGCTGGCCCGCGCCGCCGCCTCGGCAGCCTGGCGTTCCTTTTTCCTGCGGCTCAGCTCGGCTCCAAGGCTGGAGTTTAACGGCAGGCGGGAGGAGGGAGGCGAGCGGCTGGCTGGTCGGCTGCTGTGGCTGCTGCCGCCGGCTACACCAGAAGAAGTGTGTCTCTTACTGCGGGAACGAGAAGACGAGCGGCGGGAGGAAGAGTAGGGCAGCGGGGAGCGACTCCTGGAGCGGCCGGAGCGGCTGAAAAGAACAAATACATCTTTAGAAATGGCAATAAACTTGTAGGATAGAACACATTGCAGGCGTTTTAAGTGGGGAGTCACTAAACAAAATGGTCGCCTATGACCTTATCAGTAAACCTGCATCAATTGATTGATTAACTGACTTCTTGTCAACCATTTAAAATCACTTCCAACTATTTCAATAATCAGTTTTAGCTATTTTGTAAGAAAAAATAAGTCTAAATTCTATTTCCTCTTCCATCTACTTTCTTTCCTCCTCTATGGCAGGCCAGGGGAATAAAGCATGTTGCAGGCTTTTTGAAGTGGGTCGTCACAAAATAAAATGCTCACTGATCAAGTTCTAAGTAGAGCCGTGATGATTTGACTGGTTGTCAACTGTTTAAATTAATGTCCAACTACTTCAATAATTGGTTTGAGCAATTTGTAAGAAAAAGAAGTTTAAATTCTCTTATTTCGGCTTCTTAAATTGGATCATTTTCTAGTTTCTTTCTTCTTTTCTGATACAGAAATAAAGACAAATTAAAGACAAATTACTACATTTGCATAACTTAGAGCTTAAAGCTGCAATGATTAATTGATAAACTGATGAGTCATCAACTATTTAATTAATTACTGACGACTTTTTTTATACGACTTAATTTTTCAAAGAAAATAAAGTCAAAATCTTCAGATTCCAGCTTATTAAATATGAATATCTTCTGATTTTCTTTCCTCGTCTATAACAGCAAACTGAATATATTTGGGTTGTGGACAAAGCGAGCCATTTGAGGAAGTCTTCTCCATCGACTTTTTTTTTCTATTTTCTGACATTTTACAACCAAAACAACTCAACGATTAAATGGCAATGTAAAAAAAAATCATTAGTCGCGGCCCTTATCCTCCCAACAACAATAGTAAATGTGATAGATGAGGCAGAAATACACAGTTAGCAGCTAAACAAAGGCTGCGGCTGACTTTATTTAGTATCAGTTAATCTGTCAATTATCCCCTTGAGTAATCCATTCACTGTTTGGTCGATGAAATGTAAGAAAATGGTGGAAAAACATCAGTCAGGGGTTTCCAAAGCCCAAGATGATGGCAAAAATATTCTGTTTCCTCTCACTCAGAGGAAAGTACACACATGTAAAAAGCTGGAATCAGTGGATTGAGACCTTTGGTTTCCCTACAAACTTACTCAAATTGATTATTCAATAGTTGACAACAAGATGGCGTCCTCAATGGTTTAATCAATTGAGGACGCCATCTTGGACTCTGAAAAACACTATTCCACTTGTTTTTTAAAAAATCATTTTCAGATATTTTATAATTAACAGATGAATCAACAATTAAAACAGTTGTTAGCTACAGTCCTAATTATAGTCCAAGAGTAAAACAACAGGTGCTTTTAAAACAGGACATATTGGATCTAAAAATATGTCCGTGTGAATTCTCAGTCACCCAGGTCACGCTAATCT
Source organism: Stegastes partitus (assembly GCF_000690725.1). NCBI lineage: Eukaryota > Metazoa > Chordata > Actinopteri > Pomacentridae > Stegastes > Stegastes partitus. The sequence continues at coordinate 284,015 of NW_007578681.1, forward strand.
GGAGAGTGCTGATAAAAAACAAACGGAACTCCTCATTGGGATCCTGAAAAAAATTTAATAAAAACCTCAAAAAACAAAAAAGACAACTCCGTTCAAAGAAAGTCCTAAAAATGGTTCTAAAACTTTCCAGTGGACTGAAATGATTAACAAGACAAGTTGGTAAAGGACATTTAGGCTGTTTTGAAACCATTTCGAAATGTTAGGACTCCATTATTCTGCCTGCTTAAATTCATTTTTAAATTGCAACATGCACCTCTATTTCTTCAACCAGAAACTATGCCAGGCTTTGCAAAAGGTGGAGAAAATCTGTGTATCCTAATATCAATAAAAAGATTAGGTGCTGATACTACCGAGTGCCACGCTGATTTCAATTTGCCTTTTCAGAAATCTGTGGCTTTTATCTACTTTTAGCTATGACTCACATTTAATCACAAATGTCGGGGCCTCTGATGATTAAAGCTACATACCAGCGTGGCAGCAGCAGCAGCAGCAGTTCAGTTTACTTGACATTTTGCTCTGCAGAAACTAAAACAGCTGAAGGTGAGCTGTGCAATAACTTGCCTGTCTGTCTTGACGCTAACCTCCATCTTGTAAATGTTCTCACCCTCTGGCTTTTTTTTTTTTTTTTTTTCCTGTTGTAGGAGAAACTTTGACATGGAGAAGTCTACGCTCTGACTCCTGCAGACAGTTTCCTTTTAGCAGTTTGCACAATAATGCACGATCACTAGATGTCAGAGTGTGTTGGGACGATGGAAAATACCACCAAAGGCAGCTTGACGGGTAGATTCTGTTCTGTAAAATCCACTGATAGTCTACACTTCCCCAATCAACATGTGTCTGAGTGTAGGTGGAATGTTTTTAACTTCTGAGAACATTGTACCCCTGACATATATTAGACTAATAAGACTAGTAAAGATTAAGCTAGATACAGACCCTGTGTTTCAGATATTCAAGCTTTATCCACTTGTTTTCTGTACTTAGCTGTTTTTCAGTAGCATTGGGCTCGATGGTGAACCCATATCCACTAGTTTCACAAAAAACACTAAAGCTTCAAGTCTTCATAAGGCTGCTCTTGCATTCGCTACTTTAATAGCACTTTTAAATTGGAAATCTCCCACCATCCACCCACTCATTAACTGTCTGTATGACCTGTTGAGCTGCATTCACCTGGAAGAGATCGTGTATTTGAGAAATGGGAAAAAAAAGAATAATTTCTCCCCTTGTTTGGAAACTATTTATCTTTAACTTCTCCTAAATCAGTGCTGCTTTTACCTCCTTTTAGCTGTTGAGCTCCTTCTGACTTGTTTCAGTCTGCATTGCCATTATTAGTTTGCCTGATTTCACCTTCACTGTTATCAGTATTGCAATTATAAATGTTCTTCATTACAGTATCTTGTAGATAGAGCTGCTAGAACCGAGTACTACAACCAACAGTTACTACGACTGCCAGAAATGGTGACGCTGTTTGTTTTTGCTCTAATATATGTGTCACCTGGGTTATTTCCGTGTTTCGTATATATGCTAAATCAAAAAGTAAAAAGTAAAGTTGTTAAAAAAAACTTAAAACATAGTCCTTCTGAGGGTTTCCAGGGGTAGGTGACAGAATGATAAAGTACATTAGGTGACTTCAGAGGGATTGTGAAGGCAAAAGGCTTCACTTAATCTCTGATTTGTGGTGAGAGATTTATTGTTGAGGTTCTAGGAGTTAGCTCGTTTCATGACATTTTATAGCTTTTTAACAGTTGTACATGTTTGGACTTTGCCACACAACTTTTAATGAGACGCACGCTTTGTTGCTGTGTGACAGACGTCCACACCGCAGTCATATTAGAATAACACAGTTAGGTTTATTATGGTTTAAATTAAAAATGGTTTTTACTTTGACTGGTCATTTTCTATTTTTTGTCAGTGTTTTTTAACAGTGATTGCTCAGTGCACTAACACTATTTCCTGCTGTCCTTTTTAAAGTTTTGTTTGCAAGATATTTGCTTTAGTCGGTCCACTGAGCCCTGCATGGCCGATGAATGAAAAGACCTGGAGATGCGTCTTGTGAAGCCGGACTTTGTGCTTCCACTTTTCGTTTAGTTTTAGTCACTCTTTTTTAACTATCCGCTGTGGACATGAACAGCCCTAATCCCTGGTAGCGCTGAGACTCGACTTCTGTGTGCTGGTTGTGTTTGAAAGTAAATGTAATGTGGTTATGTTCAATATGAAGTGTGCCAATTTATAGATGTGATTTGACACCCCTGGTTTTCATCTGCATACAGGGTACTAGTGGACTATGTGTTTAGGAAGCTGACTTTAGGCAACAAAAATTCACGCCTACACAAATGCACTCCCTTGTCTGTGACTTGTTTAGCGTTTGGCCTGCAGCGTGAGGCTTTAGGCTGGGATCTACCACCCTACATCATACTCACCGAGACATGGGGCTGGTGCTGGAGGACCTGCGGGTACCGTAGGGGCTGATGGAGCGTCTCCTGGAGTAGGGGCTGCTGTCCCTCTCAAAGCTGGAGGACCGGTGTCTGCTGCCGTAGGGGCTCTCTGACCTCTGCCTGCTGCGGCGGGACATGTCCCCGTAGGGACTGGGGCTCTGCTGGGCCGTCCTCCGCCTGGAGTAGCCGTCATCCCCCTGCTGCCCATACCCACCACCCAGTGGACTCTCACTGCCGGCCCCTCTTCTGGGACTTGGCGACAGAGCAGAGCCCTTCCGTCGAGGGCTGCCCCTACCTGAAGACTTGCCCTTAGGGCTCGACTTGTGACTCTTGGAGGACTTGCGGTGGCCCCTGTCCGCCCTGCTCCTCTGGGAGGAGCTGCGGTTGCCCTCCCCCCGGCCCTCTCTGCGCTGCTGCCGGTCTTTGCGGGACTTCCCTGAGCGGCTGCTCTCCTTGCTGCGGGATGAGGATGTGGATGAGGTGGTGCTGCCCACGCTGGCTGCAGGCTGCACCTGGGAGGTGAGCATCAGCTCCCCACGTTTGGAGTCGCCCTCCGGCTGCACCTGGCGCTTGGACGAGGAGCCCGACAGCGCCGCCCGGTCCTTGCTCTTCCCAGTAGCCCCCTTCTCCTGGTCCTTGCTGCCCCGCTTCTTGTAGCCCCGTTCCCCGTTCCCGGAGTCTCTAACTTTATTGGGATCCTTGGACTTCTTCCGGGAGTGTCTGTGCCCCCTGCTGCCGACTTCTCTGCCAATATCGTCCCTGTCGTAGTCCGGTGAGAGCTCCAGCCGGTCCACGCCCCCTCTCTCGGAAGGCCTGGAGGACGGCGGGTCCGAGAACGTGTCCGAGTCGGAGCTGATATCATCGTACTCCACCAGAGGCTTCACGGCGTTGACACCAGGCGGCGCCGTGTCGCCGAGGGTAAAATCTTCGGGTCCCGGTGCCGCCGAGGATTCCCGATTATGTTTAGCAGATTTATGCCGTTTACGTTTCGAAGAAGAAGAAGACATTGAAGATTTTAACTGCACCTCTTTGCTCGTCATGTCTCCCGCGGAGCTGTGAGTCGGGCCCGGGGTCTGGCTCTGGTGTGGCGTACCGCCGATGCTAAAGTCCGGCTTCCTCTTGGTCCCATGGTGTCGGTCCGACCCAGGCATCCCTCACGGTGCCTCCGCTGCGACCGGGCCTCGGCGGTTCATTCACAGGAGAACAGTAGCGACTCCAAATGCCAAAAACAAGTGTTACAAAGCAGAAACAGGGCAAAATAAACACAGCAGGCCGCTCACGTCCAGTCCCCCTCAGCGCCGCCTCATTCCACGCAGAAAAGCCCCACAGCGGTTCTCCGGAGCTGCGAACTTTGTTTTAGTCACTGAATGAAAAAAAGATCCAAATATCGCAGCATTGTGCGGCCGTGTCCGTCTCAGTTTAGCTAGCCCGGCTAGCTAACGCTCGGCAGCTAGCGAGCTGACGGGTAAAAAAGAAAAAAGTCCCTTTGTGAAAGCTGTCCTTGTCCGGTGCCAAGTTAAGTAAACGTGTTTTTATTCCACAGAATTACGCTGTTCGCTTTCAGAAACAAGCCTTCATTAGAAGACGCTCGTTTCTCGGAACAAAATGAAAACTTGACCCGGTTGGTACTGTTTACATGTTCCCTTTAATGTAAGTTTTATCCCCTATAAATTCAATGTTGCTTAGAAATCATAGTATTTTCGTGTGCAGTAGATGTTCCAGTTTATTATCAATGGCTCTGGAAGTCAACCAGGCCTGTATTTAGGGCGATGCTGGTGGATTTAATATCATCCACAGCCCTATCTGAAGGAGACTACAAACGCCATTGTGGCTCCTGTGACCAGCAACTTCTGCGCACAGCGGAATGAGCCGGAAGCCGGGCTGCTGTCAATCTTGGGCGTATTCGGGCAACGTCCAATCACAGCGAAGAGCCCGCCTCCCGGAAGTCGTAGTGGCGCAAAATGATGAGATGTGTTGTGATCGGCGACAATTTATTAGTTTTAACCGATCAAATGTTTCAGGCAGGGACGCTGTTGGACTCTTAACACAATGGAGGTTCGGTTTAGTACAGAAAAAAATAAATTTTAGCATGATAACTGCAGTATTTTCAAGTTATGTTAAAAAATAAAAATAAAACGCCATTTAGTGAAAACAATACACGGTGAGTGCAGGCCAGGCAGTGACACTTAAAAAATAGCTGAATAAAAACTATTTTTTATTGAGTATCCTTTCTCTGCATCTACGTTTCATCGATTTTCTTCCTTTAATTATTATTTTTATTGTATTACTCTTAATGGTAGGAGTGTTTGTATGTAATACAATTATTCATATGCTTAATAGTAGGAAAT
>NW_007578682.1:0-10032 GCF_000690725.1 Stegastes partitus
AGCTGGAAAATTAAAACAATTTGTAAAAACTAATTTCAAAAATTGTTGCATCCTGTAAAAGTCTAAATGCGTCACTGGGTGTCACTATGAAGTGTTATGGGACAGATCCGTTCAAGTGAAATTCCTTACAATGCTTCTGGTAAGGTCCCGGCTGCTTTATGCAAATGAGCAGCGATGAGCATAATTCGATGCCTCACAAAACTTTAGAAAAACTAACGTTTGGTAACCTAAAATGAGGACAGATGCAGCAACAGCATAACTTATATCTCACTTAAAATGTTTTTAGGAACACATTTGGCTCAACTGTAATAAAAGATAACGTTTCCGAAACAAGCCGCCATGTTGGTCCAATTCACTCCTGACAGCTGTGCAAACACAGGCCGCACCTGATTGGACGACGCGTCATTCATGAGCTGCCTGCTCCTGGAATTGAAACCAGACCAACATGGCGGTTCGTCACGAAAACAGTTCACAAAATGTGTTATTGCAAAAATAAAATTTGAGGCAAGACATTAGCCAGGAAGCTGCTGATTCTAGCTTCGTTTTAGATTAACAACAGTTAGTTTAAAGGTTCAAAAGCTGAATTTGCTTAACATAGACCTCGACTAATGCAAACGAGGTGCAGAAAAAGCAACGCCCCATGTCTTGAACTGCTACCAGAATGCATTGCACTCCTGCTTATGTGCTCTCCTGCCTTGTTTACACTGAATCACTGAAATGACGGAACCTGTGGACGCAAATTACAGCAACAATTACGCATTCATGGCATCATGACATGCCGCACTGGAGTATAATCAATGCTGAACTTAGGTTTAAGCAGCTCAGATGACTTTGAAACATTTTAAACATTAATCTGCGAGATGAATCTAGTCATCTTTACGCCTGCTGCAAAACACAATTCGATATGATGAGGTCGGTTCATGCATGTCCTTTACTTTGTCTGACTTCTTGCAGAGCTGCATATTTAAAATATCACAGAACTTGGATCGAGGACTTCAAAAACAACTTCACCTTTAAGCCAGACAAGTTCACACAAAGCTCATCAGCAACAGGCGAATAACTTTGCATGTCGCAGGTTTCCAGAGGTTTAAATGTGGTTTCTGTGGCGACATTCCTGCGCTCGCTCGGTTACGCATTTCAGCAACAAATCATCGGTTTGTCGCAGCAGCTGGAAGAATCCCCAGATAAAAAAAAACTAACTTGGCAATCAGAAAGGAGTTGTTGTTTGAAGAAGAAAAGGAACGACATGACAGGGTTTGTGTAGTTACCTTCACTACCAGAAGGGGGAGACAAAAGTTCTGCATCACTGAAGCCATTTTTCATAATCTGGTTTATATTTTAGTTTTTGTTGACAAACAGTTAAATACATGCTGAGAATTCATTAAATATGTTGGATATGTGCAATAAACAGTTGGATTTACACACATTTTTAGTCGTTAGCTGCAGTTATTCCGACATAATCTTTATTGATTCCGCTGAATAAAAACACGTCCGGTTTTGTTTTGGTGTATTTGAAAGACTGTGTTTATTTGGCTCCAACAGTACAGTCATATGAAATGTCAACTCGAAATATAACGTGTGAACACAAGGGTCCTCAAAGAAATGTCAACCAAGTGGGTAAAAAAAAAAATAAAGAAGTAATACAAATGCAGAACAGAAACTGAACATATACCACAACAACAACAACAAGAAAAAAAAATGCAATCAGAACTCAGATAAGCCACAGAGTGGATTTTGCTTCGTTATTATTATTTTTTTCTTTTGCTACAGTTTGCATTTTGTTCTGGAAAGTATGTGGCGGTATACTTCTTCAGTAAGGCTGCAGTGCATCGGAGAAGTGTTGGATTTTCACGTTAACGCAAAAGAACGATGCATGTGACTTAATTATCCTACAACAGCACTTTTATTTTGAAAGAAAATTGGGGCTAAAGGGTGCTTTAAAAAAAAAAAAAACAACATCTCTGCAACAAATACAAATAAACGGATATCTTCAGTTCTGTTGACACCAAAAATCGGAAATAAATGTCTTGAAATATTTTGGCACTAAATTTAAAACCTTAAAGTAACACAACGTTCAAACATATGATCAACCAACCTGATAAAATAACATAAAAAAAACCTATAAAAAAAATAAAATTAGCTGCACATGCTAACGATACAGCACCTTGTGAGAACAAATACTGTAACAAAGGCTGGAAATCAAAACACGTATTAAGTAATGGAAATAACACTTGAAAACATAAGGGACAAGCCAAAAAAAAAAAAGTTTTCTTCTGCTAAATCAACATTTTCTTTCCAGGTAGTGGTACACAGGAGTAGCACGACGGAGCCGTAGAGGAATCACCGTGGCGTGATTTTTTTCGTTCGATGCTACACACATTAACCAAAAGTATAAATTGCACTTTATGTCAAAATGAGCACACATGTCAACAGTACATTAATAATCCACTATACATATATCAAACTACATTCAATGCAAAGAGAGAGAGAGAGAGAGAGAGAGAGAAAACCGTGAGCGAAAAAAAAAAAGGCTGTCGAATCCAACTGTACACGCTTGCATTGGCTGGAGGCCTGTCCACATTCAGGCCCTTTGTTTTTTTCGACACACGAAATTAAAATACTAAAAAAACGAAACAATGCATGTCATGGTAAGGCCTGTAAGAAAAAATGCACACAGACTTTCTTCACCGTTTTTGCATAACTGTTTTCACCGGAAAAAAAAAAAAAAAAAATCCTCCTATCAACACCAGAAGCTAAAAGGAATGCTGTTCAGAACCGAAAAGAGAGAAATGCCTTCATTTAAGAAATTATAGAAAAATAAATAATGTACACACAAAAAAAAAGAAGAAACCTCCAACTACAACAACAACAATAAAGAAACCGGTTGCGTGTTTCTCGCCGCGTGTTGACCTCCGATCAGATAGCACCATTGTAATCTACACAGATCCGTTCTTTGCTAACCATGAGATGAGCTGCTGTACACGAAATAATGGAAGTAAATCTCGCTGCTACGTCACGATAAAACATCTGCTCTTACAGTAAATCATGCATATTTGTTGTGGGGAGGAAAAAAACTTAAAGAGTAGCATCGCCTAGCATAGCATCCGCTACGTCAGAAGGCGGTTCGAAAACAGGAAACGTGAGTAAACCGCGGTGAGAAATCGACCTGTTGCTCCGTCGGATAAGGAATGTCCACCAGCTGTGTGTTAATCTGTCCAATTGAGCTTTTGTTCTGTCGATTTAAGACAATAAAAAGAGCAGCTAGCTGTGTGTTCGGCTAAATCTGAAAAATTCGTGTTCGGATGCGCTTCCTTAAAAAAGACCCCTAAAAAAACAAACAAAAAAACAATTCTCAGTATTTGAGAATAAACTGTGTACATGCAGCAACACTGTACAAATAATATCCAACAAAATGAAAAAAGAAAAAAATTAGCATATTTGCAAACGACAACGCTGGATGTTCGGTCAAGATGGCCGCAGGTGAAGCTACGCGCTAACAGTGCGTCTCGTCCTCCTCCTCTCACGACTTCCATATAAAGTCGTACATTTCTGATACAAAGGAATGAATAAAAGCTTGAGGCACCGAAGGCTATTATACACAAAAATACAAACGATGTGTAAGAATGAGAGCAAATCAAAAAAAAAAAAAACAAGAAACGATAGAAAGAAAACAAACGTGATTGCATTCTGTCGACGCTCTCAGTAGACCTCCAAGGCCGATCTCCGCGGAGACCGACGAGGCTCAGGATCCCTTTTCCTGGGCCCCTCCGGAGGAAAAGGGGGTTTAAGCACTGCTCGTCCGATACTCAAAAAAAAAAAACCCCGCCAGTGCCTTTCCGAGCCCCCTTTCCCTCGTCCGGAGACGCGTGGGCGAGCCTCGCGAGTGCGAGACCGTCTGCAGGCGTCACCACAATAAAGCAACAACAACCAACAGCTCTACGTTCTGGTTGGGGGGGCGGGTTTCAGGCTACCAGCCACGGTGTGACTCCCTTTGGGAAGATTAAAGGAAAGCAGGTATTACTAATTCAAAGCTTTTTTTTTTTTTCTTCTTCGAGTTATTATTTTTTTTCTGCAGAAGCCAACCACAAAACAGTGACATGTATGTACAATACATATAAATATAGTTTCAGTACACTACTCATGCTGTTTCAGGGGGTCGGGGGTGCAAATGTTCTGCTTGGCACAGTCTCTTGTTTTTTTTTTTAGTCTTTGAGAAAATGAGACGAAACAACACACAACACCTAAGGCGTCCAGATCCTCCTTCCTTTCCTTTCCTTCCTTCCTTCCGACCCAACGTGGCCGGGCCGCGACGCTCCAGTCTGAGCCATGCAAAGACTAAAAGAGACCAGTTCTTGCCGCCCAGCCGAGGATCTGAACTCGGACACACATGGTTTGTTTTTTTTTTTTAATCCACACGGCGATGTGAGTAGAAGCAGCTTAGGGCATGAAACTCAGGACGGTTATCTCTTTTTTTTGTTTGTTTGTTGTATCATTGTACACATAGACTTCTTTTCTTTTAGACTTCCATTAAAAAACTATAAATACCATAAAAGAAGCATTATTTACAAACTCCATGCGCTTTTCGGGGTTAGAGCGATCACTGCAAGAAAGAACACAGGAGAGAGAGAACGGCATGAAGGCGGAGGTTTGGGTTGGTGCTCATGAGTTTCTGGTTTGACACGGTGAGACATTTCACACTCAGAACATGTTTGTGACAGAAACACTCATGCAGAGCAGCTGGAACGCACAAGAAACAACACAATGAACGGACCAACGAGTGAACGAAATATTATTATATGTGATTCAAACACTTTTTCAATTTAATACATAAACAGATGCAGATTAAAGACAATCATTTTTACTTCACACTGTAAATCTGATTTTTAAAAAAATGTTCTACAATGTTTGCCTTTAAAATTAAACTATGTTTTACTGTATTTAACTGGAAATATTTTACATATATTTGTAATTTTTTTTAAAAGAATAAAAAGGCAAACGGTTTTATTTACATGCTGACTGTTTAAAAAAAAAAGAAGAAAACTGTAAATAATGTCTACTTAAAAAAATCTGAATTTTACAAATAATAATTTGTTCTTTTACAGCATTTCACTAAAAATTACAATTTTTTAATGTATTTAAGTGAGCAAAAATGTATATATATATATTTATTTTATATATATTTGTCATTATTTGAAAAAATAAAATGTATATTAAAATGGGAAAAAACAAGGTAAACGCTTTTTTTCTTTTTCTGAAATATATTTATATTTTACGAATTTTCTCTATTTTAATAAATTACCAATAATATCTCTTTAAAATCGCATATAAAAGGTAATGATTTGCATGATGACTGTAGGAAAACGGGGCAACATTTACAATTTTACAAACAATAATTTGTTCTTTTATAATGTTTGACTGTAAAATTAATTTTAAAAAAATTATTATTTATTTGCCATAATATAAGAGAAAAATTACATTTATTAGGAAGTTTTTAAAAAACTGTTACTTAACAGACTTTTACTGTTTTGTTAAATTATAGATAAAAATGTATTAAAATCACACAGAAAAAGTATTAATTTACATGGTAACTGTCAGTAAACAAGCCCAAACTTTACAAAATGTCCACATGAAACATTTGTATTTTTTACAGATGGTATTAATTCTTTTACAGGGTGTAATCCTTAACTCTACTTAAATCAGCTAAAATATGATAAATTTACAGATATTTGCTGTTATTTTCACATATTTTTACTGTTTTCAAATGTGACTCTATCCCACCTTATTTTGGACACATATATCTTTCAGCGCCTCTGCTGCCAGACTGTCACTGCTACTTCACAGGTTTTTGTTTTACGATGCCGTTGCCGTTTCCAGATTGCATTTGGTTCACTCTGTATGAATGTCAACACACGACGTTTAAACATACACTACCTTCTGCCAGCACCCAGGCATTGGTAATCCATCCGGGCCCTGTGTGGAGAAGAGCAGCAGAAATACAGAGTGAGAACTGAACCAGGACTGACTGGAGACACACAGTGATCATAAGCTGACAGGTGAGTACTGATAACAAGAGTTTAATGGAAAAATGCATCCGGTTAAGAAGCACAATCACAAACTCTCATGTTCTGTCTCAATCAGATTTGATCCAGTTTTAATTTGATTCAAAACAGCAGCAGAAACGTTTCTAGTTGATTCTTTAGTTCTTATAAGATCATCAATAAAACGGTCTGCAGTTTGCTGACATGTCATGCTTTCAAAATAATACGTTTGATACTAGAGAGTCACTTCATCTCAAATTATACATTTGTTTTAGAATAATTTCTGCTTGATCCTTCTCTGATTTGCCTAAAATCAGAGAAGCAGAAAAGATATTTGTAAGTTTTTAGCTCAATTTATCAAATAGTTTCTTAGATCATTTCAGAAAGTCCAGCATGGTTTTTTCCCGTACTTTGAAAGTTGAGCCGATGTTCGAATGCCAAGATCTCAGGAACTATTAAAGATAAAAACCTAAAATATTCACGGTTATTTCTCTTCATCTCACTGATCCAGAATCTAAACTAACGTAGATCACATAATCTCTCATTATGGGTGAGTTGAAATATGAAAAACACAAATGCAGCCGTCACTTTCTTTTCATATTTGTGACCAAGTTTTCCACAACAAAAGGTTTCTATATGTTTAACATGCAACTATTTATGGTTCAGAGAATATCACTAGTTGACTTCTGCATAGTTAATTTTTTATTAATGTGGGCTTAAAGATGTGATTTTTCATGACAACTTCAATTTTTTTAAATTCATATTTTAATTCACTCCTAATCAGAGAATATTTGATCTATTTGTCCAATACGGAAAATTCTGAATCAATCACATGATGAGAAATAACAGTGGAGATTTTAGGTTTTTATCTTAAACAGCCTCAAATTTCAATGTGTGTAAAAATGGGCTAAAAGTGAGTCGACGGGCAATTTAAAAAATAAAAAAAATAAAAATAAAAAAATAAATATATATATATATATATCTTAGAAAATACTTGATATATCAATCTGAAATTCTAAATATAAACAGATTGATAAAAACAAAACAAACTAACAAACAAACAAAAACCCCAACGTTTTAGGCAAACAGAGATGACCTGAGATGAAGTAACCCCACAATGACATCATCTCACTGATGCAAAGTCTGCATCATTAATGCAAACATTAACATTTTTCTTGAGTTACATCATATAGATGATGACATGTGATGAAAACTGCAAAACTTTATTCTCATTCATGCACCAAACACAGCAAAATATGGCTCATGCACACCAAGAGGTTCATGTTTCTACTCATTGATTCCATTATAGCTGCCCCGCACAATGTCATTGTTTAAAACTATTTTATGTTGTTAAATTGCACATATTTATGGAGTACTGAGAGTGCCAACTTACAAAAATAAATCAGTAAAAGAATAATAAAATAAAAGTGGAAATAAAAAGAAGAATAAATCAAATAAAAAATAAATCATGTGGCATTATATATATTACTTTGTAAAGTCCCAGAGAAAAAAATAAGTAATTTACATATAACTGTAAAATTGTAAATAATGTATTTTCAACAAGAATTCCTTCATTGACAACAATTCACTTTCAAGTAACAGTATTTTACTGTGTCTAAATCAGACAAAAATGAATTATTTGACAAATATTTGCTATTATTTGAAAGAAAATCTCAATATATTAGCATATTTATTATATTTATATCCTCAGAGTTATTTTTACAGGATTTTTACAGGGAAGTTGAGTTTTAAAACAGCATCAAACTGGGAGAAGGTGATGTGATTTGGGGACGCTATAACAAAACCAACGAGTCTTATAATAAAAATAATGCAGATGTAATTTAACAAGGTGACATTTGTGATATTTAACTGCTCGCTTACCTTCTCGACACAGTGTGCCAATAAAATCTCTACACCATCTTAAAACTATTGTATTTTAAACACCCACATTTCCACCCACAGTGTTCCAAAGCCCATGCATTACACAGCGTTGTCTGATAAAGGAAAAGCATCATTAAAAAAAAACTTTAATGTTCAGTTTAACCCTTTCAACACAAAGTAACTTTGGCTTTAATGACTGGGAATATGTGCCTAGATGCCGGGGTCCTCGCCGGGATTCCTTTATAGCGTAACGGGGCAGAAGGGTTGTCGACGGGGAGGTTGGGGGGTGATGGGGTTGTTGTCGTCGATGACCCGGGGGGGAGAAGTTGGCGGTGGTGGGTGTCGTCATTGTCGACCTGGGGTGGGGGGGGTTGTTAGCGAATGGTGCTAACGAGTAGCGGCTAGCGAATAGCAGCGTTAGCAACGGAGACAACGGTAGTGAAACTCCGTCGGCGCTTCTTGTTAAATATTTTCCCGCTACGTACCCTTGAAAACAACGTATCGGCCCAATTTGTAGCGAAATTTTTTCAGGCAGCAGTGTAACTGGCTGTAACTCTGTTATGACGCTAGCAAGAACCCTGTATGCAATTATTGTTACTATTTGCATAATTTATTTCATGACTCGATCGCTTGTTCACATATGGATTCCCACTGATAGACAAGGAAGTCGGCGTATACCAGAGCTGCTATACCGGTTTGCAGGGTAGACGGGATCAAAGCGGCAGACCGGTATAGCGGGCTATTGTGTTGAAAGGGTTAAATACGTCTGCAGGAGTAACTGACTAAACGAATCACGTGTTTTCTCTTCTCGTCGTGGTCTGGCCCAATTGGTACAAAAAACAGGGAGGGATAGGAGCGTTAACAGAGTAGAGGAGGGAGTCCATTTAGCATGGGGAGCTCATCAGTAGAGGAGTCGGGTTAGCATCGGGTTAAAAGGTCCAATCAGGAGTCAGGTAGAACGGTCTTCTCCAGGTTTAATCAAAGGGGATGAAAGGATTCAGTTAGAGGGATAGACTCGATTGATAACTCTCACTTGTAATGATGTGTTCTGTCTACAGGAGGCTGCTTGCGGTCAGGACGTTAGTGAAGATGTGTTGCTCTGCTTACAATCGATGAATGGAAAAAAATTTAACAAAATAAGGTGTGCTCATGCTCGTCAAGCTCTCAGGTCATGCATGGTTCCTGCTTCGGTGGAGGTGAGCGGCATGCACTGGGTAGGAGGTTTAGGAAGAAGAGAAATACTGTACCAATTGGCATGGGGCATCCAGCCCGTCCAGACCTGGCTGCCCTGGTTCCCCCTTTTCACCCTTAAATCCCCGGAAACCCTGTTTGCAAAGGACGACCTGGGAGTGTTACTGGGAGAGAGGTGGACCACCCTCGACCCCCGCATCCGTCCCACCGCGACGGACGCAAGCGTGGGGTGAAGGAGGAGCTGCCCCGTGAGCCGGCCGACACCACAGTCCGGCCCAGCTTGTTCTAGCATTTAATGGCATGTTTTTAAGTAGTTAAATTTCTGGTTTTTTCTCCTCGTCTGAGGGCCGGGCGGCGGGTTTCGGTGCAGCCAAGGGGGAGCTCGTCCTTGTTCGCGCTACATGGCTGGGAGGCCATTTCCAGCTCACAGTTGGGACATACCAATGGGCAGGGTGCATCTAATCCTGGGGCACCCTGTTCTCCTTTCTCGCCCTTAGGCCCTTTTTTGCCCTTCTTTCCCTTCTCCCCCTGTGGATACAACGGTTTGGTCAAGTTAAAATCACTTCTTTTTTCTTCTTCCAACAATTGCAATTAGGAGGGATTAAAGAAGGGAGGCCCACAAAGGAGGAAGAGACCAGTGTTAGATAGGAGGGGATACTAGACAATATCGGGAAGTCTAGAAACATTCCTTAGCGCAGGAGGAGGACAAAAAAAAAAGGGGGGCAATAGTACGAAAGGAAGGAGTGGGAAACAGTTCATCGCCAAAAGGGGTGTCAAGGGCACAAAGGATGAGAAAGAGTAGCAGGGAGAAAACACCTCCAGAAAGACAGAATTAAATCTACTGAACACTGAAAAACTGTATCCCTTAAGCGTGAGATGTTTTCTAATCACTATCTGGGTACAACATGTGCTGATATGAATG